>NC_064816.1:61563283-61601812 GCF_023721935.1 Panthera uncia | reverse complement strand
GAAATGAAATGAAATAAAATAAAATAAAATAAAATAAAATAAAATAAAATAAAAATCTCCCAGAAAATCCTGGAAAATTTTGGGTCTTTAAAAAAACTTCAGTTATTATTATGACCATCGTGACTTTAGGAAGATGTTAGTTCATCCCTCCCTCAGACCACTGCTTGCGCACGGTACGGTCTACTCGAGGAGCAGCATACAACCAACCTCACAGTTTCCAGGCCGGAGCACCCGGGGGCCCTGCTGACGCAGACCCCCTCGCCCCCAGCCACTGGAGGGATCGTGAGCATCACACCCTCAGCACCTGTCCTTGGGCTGCACTTCCCCGCGGACGAGATGCCAAGAGACAAGAGTCTGCTTCCATTCTGCCCTCACTCGGCTCGATCACCTCTGCCAACAGCCAGACCCCCTCAAATGTCCAACCTATCACCCTAGGAGGTGAAACAGAGGGCCAACCTGCAGACCAAGACAGGATCTGAATAAGAGATTACAGGTAAATCACACTGTCAACCTCAGGAGCCTCCAGTGAGAAATGCGTCACACGCAGCACCCCAACTTTCCTGGTTGCGGACCTCCAGCACTTACTCACCAAAGATGCTAACCCCAGGCTCTCCCAGTTCTTATCACGGGCTCACGCACAAGATGGGGATACAGAACAGAACCTTCGGGAGAGTCCCCCGATCCCACAGCACATGTACATTTAATACTTGGATTAACCAGACCCATGGACTGAGACTCCACGTCTGGGCTGGACAGCTCGGGCTTGTCTTCGATTTGCTTCCACTGAGCCATGCTTGGTCCTGACCCATCACAGACGCGGAAGAAGGCGGTAAACAGATTCTTGAACTTTGTGCTTGCCTTTTTCATAAGAATGCTTTTCATTATGTTCTACCATAAAGACCAACAGGAAACTTTCTCCGAGGTCTCAAAAAAATGAAGACATAGGATCCTCCTAAGCAATACATTTTGTCTTACGAGCGCCACGCATCAAGTAATGGACTAGATCTCTCCCCCTTGGGTACTAGAAAATGCAAAACAAAATGTGTATCTCATGTCTAATAAGTGTGTGTGACCTCTGGAAAGCATTCAGGGTCACAGCCTTGCTATTAGATTTATCTATTTTTCTCCTTTCTCCCACATCACATCATTTTTTACATTTTAAATCTTTCCCACTTTGCATCTTGGGTGCATGTTGTCCGGTCTTCTAGTTTGTCTCGGTTTTATTGAGATACAATTGCAAGTCTTTTCTGAAGTGAGGTGGGGTGCAGAAAACAAAGCTCCTTTTTCAATGTACCTTTCCCAACTTGAGTTTCCATGCATTCCCCACGATGCCAGTGATTGCCCTGAGTTTCGATGTCTGGCGAGGTTCCTGTTCTGAGCAGGTGGGCTGGAGACACGTTCAGGACTTTTCCACGCCCCCACCGAGCCTTCGGGACGCCCAAGGCAATGCTTTGAGTGAAGGATCTTCATTTTTAACCAAGAAGGGGGGACCCAAAAGTCCTTCACAGGTGCTCTCGCCTCACACAGTAAAGCACATGATCCGGTCACTTGTTATTGATTTCCCCACGTTGAATACCAGTTTTTTGCAAAAGACAGACACAATTTTCAGCCATTATTCGAAAAAATGTCTGAATTTAATTAAGTGTGATTACACAAGGCACTGTGAAAAACGTTTGCATGGTCCATTGAGTTTCTCAGAGCGCCGGTTATTTAAATATTCTCTCACTGAATATCACAGTTGCAATTCTTAATTTAAAATCTTCACATCTCTATGGAATATGTTTAATAAAAATGTTTGAAAAGAACTGGGTCATTTTCGTTACGTTTCCCAACTCACTTCAATGGTTGCCACATAATATCATCTCGAAAGCCAATTTTTCATGTCACACAAACCAAATAACTTAGACTTCAAAGACTCAAACTTCAAGTAATTACTGACTATATTCTTTAGCAATTAGTTGTGCACACATTCGCATGTCCTTTGAATTTTGTTCAAGGGCAGGGACAAATGTAGTATGAACCCCTGACCTGACTTCTCCCTGAGCAGAATGTATGATATAGATGTACCCACAACTAAATAGGCATTTGAGGGGTGTCTGGGTGGCTCAGTTAGGCGTCCGACTTTGGCTCAGGTAATGATCTCATGGCTTGTGAGTTCGAGCCGCGCGTTGGGCTCTGGGCTGACAGCTCAGAGCCTGGAGCCTGTTTCGGATTCTGTGTCTCCCTCTCTCTGCCCCTCCCTCCCCTGCTCACGCTCTGTCTCTGTCTCTCTCAAAAATAAGTAAACATTAAAAAAAAAAACGTTTTTAAATAAACATTTGACTCCTCTTTGAAAGAACAGATACCCTTTTGCATATCAAAATTCTGAAATATTTTGCCAGACCCCAAGAAAGATATTTATAAGTTTTATGCACGCTGAAGTGTAGGTTTTGGAGGTTGGAATAGAGCCATAGGCAAAAACATTACGTGTAAAAATATTAATGAAAGCCATCAACCTATTCATTTATCTCTTCATTTTACTTCAAAAAGTTTCGCTGGTATGTTTCACACCAGTACACCTCTTGGGTGATCTGGCTAAAATAATGTGTCCAAATTAAAGTGACGGCTTGATGCCTGTATTAGATTAATCTGGAAATAGCATCACAGGCTTTTGTTAAACCCTGAATGAAAACAAGCCACTTAATGAAGCCTCCTCCTGCAGTTTCTATTCATTATTATCTATAAATTATCACGTAACGTCCAGGAATGGAAAGCCAAGGAAAATGTATTTTCGTCTAAAGCAACTTAATTCATCTTCAACTGTTTTGTATAAGGAACTTGCTCATAAAATGGTAAAGGCTTCAGCGTCTTCTTTCTTCTGACTTAAAAAATTATGGTCATTATAACAAATAGGAAAAAAATTGTAAAGAAGGAAACAAAAAGTTAATAATTGTCTAAGCCAGATAGCCAATGACAATAGTTTGTGTATGTCCTTCCAGGGACAATAAATCCATAACCCATTTATTTCACTTTCAATCAGTTGTTTTTTTTGGTGCATAGGAAAACCACTGATTTTTTTTTTTTGTACTGACAATTTAGTGAACCCTCTTACTAGTTCTGATGGTTTATCTCTAGAATCTTTGGATTTTCTACATTCTGTCTTCTGCGAATAGAACTGAAACCATGCCCCATAGGCTGAACGAGTTTAAATTAACAGAAAATTGACAGTTTGTTTTTTTAGAGAATTGTTTCTCCCTATTGGTTCTTTCCAGACCCCACTAACAAACTCACTAGGCTGTCTCTGGAGAAGCCTGGACTCAAGGTCAACTGATATGGTTCCAGCTCATGCACAAGCAAGGCCTTGCATCCCTAACCCAAATGGCCTTAGACCCCAGAAGATCCCCACAGTATCTATGGGCAAACCAAGAACTAGCCAGCCGAAGGCAGCCTAAACCAGCTTGAGCTCAGCCACCGAGTCAACATCAGCCAACATCACCCTACGACAGCCTCGTAGGGTCTCTTAGCTCTTAGCTCTGCAGCCCTGCCCCAAACTTCCCCTGTGCCACTGACGAACCTGTGGAAAGGGGCAGGTGTTGGGTGCAGACCTGCTTCTGAGCTGGTGTAAAGGATCAGGCCGTCCCCTGGCGGCCGTTACAGTTGGTGACCGCGTAAGCCACCCCCTCCTGGCCAGTCATTCTGCCGCCACGAAGACATCTTTTCTCCCATCGAGGCTCATGTCTTTCGTCACCTGGGGCCCTTGCCTCTGAAATGAGTAACACATTAAACAACAACAAGAAACCCCGTATGGTTATATAGCGGATCCAGCTCCTTATTTTGGTGGGAAGGGTGGTGTCCTGAGATTTTGTGTGCTAACTGGAAGCCGAGCTTTCTAGGCTCATTTGCAGATCGGCAGCTATCTTTTGCATTATTGTTATTCCCTCCGGTTAATCTGCTCTCAGATCTCTGTTGCTGCTTGTGATGATTTTTACAGCCAGGGGGGTGTGTTTTACAGATTGTCCTCCAGCTACCGAGACGTTTTCCGCCTTCGAAAGAGCAGTCAACACAACGGGGTGTGGGGTTTGCAGTGGGGACTTCTCTGTCTCGTGACTGTGTTCAGCTCTTCCCTCCAGGGCCCCCCTTCTTCAAAGTCCCCGGGAGCGAATCAGAGGCATTCTCTTCTTCTCTGTTCTTGCAAGTTGTAGATCTTTCTTCTTTTTTTTTTTTCTTTAAAGTGTAAGAAAATGTCTTTAGCTAAGTAGAAGTCCCAGAGTAGAAGTAAAGCCATTTCCATCAGAACCGCTTCCCCCATGGGGTGCTAGGTGCCCCATGTGGTTAGGGTTCTCTGACCTCTGACATCATGATTTCATCATAGGTGGAGTTCACTGGATGCGATTGCAGAATTTGTGAATTCGCTTTGTGTTACTCTTGCCTTCCTGCCCATTCGCCTGGTGATAGTTTTCCTGGACTAGCGTATATCTAACATTAATCTTTCATGGTTCCTCTCTAGTCGGTGGTTTTAACCTGGAAAGTTCATTAATCTCCATGTCTCCTGAATCCATGTTTGTTTGTTTGTTTAATATTTATTTATTTTTTAGAGTGGGTTGGGGAGGGGTAGAGAAAGAGGGAGACAGAGGATCCGAAGTGGGCTCTGTGCTGATAGCAGTGAGCCCAACCTGGGGCTCAAACTCACCAACCGTGAGATTATGACCTGAGCCAAAGTCAGACGCTCAACTGACTGAGCCACCCCCCAGGTGCCCCAGAATTCATGTATTAACATGAGTGATGCAATAACATGTGTTGTCACCTCCTGTAGGGAGTGACTCTTCTTTTGTTTCGGGAGTCTGCCCATGGGTCCCAAGTGGAGGGTAGCTGTCCCCAGCCACCCACTCTTCTCCTGTTACTTTTTAAAAATTTTTTGTAATGTTTATTCATTTTTGAAAGATGGAAAGAGACAGAGCGCGAGTGGGGTGGAACAGAGAGAGAGGGAGACACAGAATCCGAAGTGGGCTCCAGGCTCTGAGCTGTTAGCACAGAGGCGGACACAGGGCTTGAACCCATGAACCATGAGGTCATGGCCTGAGCTGAAGTTAGACGCTTAACCGACCAAGCCACCCAGGTGCCCCTTCTCCTGCTATTCTTAACAAACTTGTTCATCGTAGTGGTTCTTTGGAGTTGTTCTAATTAATTCTGAGTGAAATATTATTCTCTGTTGTGAAATATTACTCTGTGCTTTTGATTGTTGATACTTTAACGTTTGAAATGTTGTCACCCACAGTCATAGAAAGGACCATTCGCTACTGCGTGGACACCAGGATTCAGGGACGAGAGGATGAGTGTTGTATTCCTTTAATGTAATTATGTAGTCTGGAGAGGAGAAGGTTTTGAGGTTTTGAGGAAGAAATGTAATAACCAAGTACTCCCGGGGAAGGAACTGGTTTTATTCCGCGTAGCTTAGAGGATCCTTGTGGGTAGAATGAATGCACAGATGGCAGATTTGGGCTCAGTGTAAAGCGAGACTTCTCATAATGAGAGCTGCTCCCCATTGAAATGGACACTGAGGGGGCGGTGATCTCCAACTATTTGTACGTAGGTGGTCAAAGACTGGGTGCCCGTGTCTTTCTGACACTGAAAAGAAATTCTGACTACAGCAACAACCTGTTCGGGGGGGGGGGGCATGGGTTAAACAGGTGAAGGTGACTAAGGCGACTAAGAGTGCACTTGTCATGATGGGCACTGAGTGCAGAATTGTTGAATCATTATACTGTACACTTGAAACTAATACAACGCTACGTTAACTGTAATGGAATTAAAATAAAAAAATTTAAAAATTCCAACTTAGGAAGAATAGACTTTCATTCGAAAGGATTACTGCCAGGTGGGGGGCGGGACCATTGCAATAGGCAAAAATGCTGTGGCCATAAGAGCGGCACATGTCCCCAGTTAGGCCACATAGGTTTTGTTTGATGGTGGAGAGGAAGCAAGGCAGAGAGAACTGGGTGTGGGACCATGGGGTGAAGGGGAGGAATGATTGGATAGTCCATCCAAGAACATGGCCAGCGTGGTGCGGGTGGAGGCATTGCTGTCTGTTGCTCGGGCTGACTGTGGCCCCAAATTCAGGACCTTGGAGAGAGGTTGATATGCATTTCCTTCTGATTGATCACGGGGGATGAAGCAGTTCAGCTAATCCTTCATGAGGCAAGAATGCGGATTTGGAGGCTCTGTGTCTGGTTTCATCATGGGTAAACTGGGAGTATCTGTGAAATTCACTGAAGTCATGTGGGGGAGAGGTAATCCTTTGCTGTCAGCCATTTTCCAGAACGCAGAAGGGTGTGGGGATTCCTTGACCTTCAGATAAAATTGAACGTTGTCAAGATTTTTCAAGTGCTCTTAGCTTCTTGGCAATGAGCTGTGCCCAGGAGTTATTTTCCTTTCCTAAGCCATTTACCAAATGCCCATCAGGTGTTCCACTAGCCCTGGGGTTAAAGGTGTGGCTCATAAATTGACCCTGCCCCAAGGAGATCACGCTAAAAGTGCTCCAGGGAAAAAGCCATTTCCAGAATTGCACCTATAGACTATGTATGTCTTGAGTTGGAAATGCAAAAAATCCAGGAAATCAGGATGAGCAGAGCCAGGACTAAAAGCATGCCAGGAAGGTGGGGCCAGCACGATTTGCTGATGGATTGGATTGGGACGTGAAAGAAAGGTGTCCAGGCGAACTGCAACAAGTTCAGCCTGAGCAGCTGGAAGAACGGGATTGATATTTGTTGATGCTGAGAAGAATGTGAATGCATCAAGATGGTGGGGGATGGGTTAGAAGTCCAGCTGTAAATGAGTTAAGCTTGGCAAGCCAGTTAGAGATCCAAGTGGTTTTATCCCGTAGGGAATGGGGAGTCTGGAACCCACAGGAGGCATCCAGGCCAGAGAGGAGGATGTGGAAGTGGCCTTTGCATGATCATATACAGGGGCTGGAAAGTTGGCCTTGCACCTTGGGAACAGTATATTGATTGGGCAAGACTAGCAGAGGTCCTCAGGAGTCCTGGATTTGGGGGTGAGGTAGGGTTCCTATTTTGCCAAACAATCCCCTCTGATCCTTGAGCAGGGCTGTTGTGATTAGCTGAATGACATTTTTTGGGTTATGTGGGCCTTGGAGCAAACTTCAAGGTTGACTTGATGCAGTTCATTTATATGTTGCTCTGTCCTCCGTTCCTCATCCCCAGTGGCTAATTCATTTCCAGGAGGGACTCCATGGGAATCAAAGAGTTCAATTATATGGAGACTGAAGCTAAGCAGAGAACTTTCATCACGCATTAGGAAGCTCATGCTGGAAGCTCATACAAAGCTTTAAGAGTAGGATTCCAGTTAGAAAATGTATATTCATGCAACAAGTTAATGAGCAAGTTGGTTATTCAGCAGATTCATTAGTCCTACTAAATGTCAATGTATGTGAAGTATTAGTAGAAAATACAAGGGTTTCTGGCAACATGGCAGACAGAGCTGAGACTCATGAAACCCCCACAATTGCACATAAGAAATGCTGGATAGGGGTGGCCGGGTGGCTCGGTTAAGTGCTAGCTTTGGCTCAGGTCGTGATCTTGCAATTCGTGAGTTCAAGCCTCACGTCGGGCTCTGTACTGACAGTTCAGAGCCTGGAGCCTGCTTCGGATCCTGTGTCTCCCTCTCTCTCTGCCCCTCCCGTGCTCGTGCTCCATCTCTCCATCTCTCTGTCTCAAAAATAAACATTTAAAAAATGCTGGGTAAATATGTGTTTTTTGTTTTTAAAATATGTAGCTTAGGTGAAAGAGAAAAGGTAACTAACATCCCCAGATTAATATCAGATAGTCAGTACCACAGTGACCTGGCAGTTTGGGACTGCCTAGAGGCCCCAACAATTGACCTCCTTGGGACAGGGCACTTGGCTATAGGTGACACCTGTAGGGGAGAAAACATCATTCTCCCTCTAATTTTATGAGTTCTTGCCCGAGGCCCCTGTAACAACAAAAGATTGAAAAGGAGAGAAGACTATACTTCTCCTATCTACCTGGAGAGACCCAGAAAAACTGAGTAACTCCCCAGGATGGCCCAAGCCACCACCTTAAATAGCATCCTCAGCTACAGACAGAGATGCTGGTGCAGGGGACCCAGTTATGGGAGGTGACTAGGAAAACCCAGTAAACAAGCATAAGGTTGATCTGAGATTTAAGGCACTGCCTTCCCCAATGATAAGAGTTTCTTGTGATTTAGCCTTCCATCTCTTGTAGATGCAAATGGTGGTTTATAAATATAAATTTTCTTCTTGAAAGGGCACCTTCTGTTTGCAGAGACTCTCTTGTGCCTCTGTCCTTTCAAAAATGATCAGCTCCAAATAATCCTTGAGCCAAAAAGGCATTATTTTGGGGGTGGCGTATTCTGCTCCCCTTCACACACATGGGCTTGGGGTACAGATCTTTCTGTGTACGTGGTGGGGACAGGAAGAAATCGGGTTAGAATCGTCAGGAGGCAGCAGCAGTGGGCACTTGTGAAAGGGGCAAGACCGACTGTCTTCGGCCCCATGCATCTCGGGGAGAGAGACCAGTGTAGACTGAACTCAACTCCGGGCCAAGACAGGTAAGAGGGTTTCTAGTGGAGAACAGAAGGAACAAAAGGGGCTGTAGGGAAGTGAAAAAGGAGGAACAAAGAGGAGGTGAGGAGGCCTGGGGGAAATGGGAAGTGACAGAAGGGTGGTAGAGAGTTGGCCAGCGTGGCTTGGCTGTGGGTTGGATGGCGTAGCGTTGAGCAGTTTCGAGTTTCCTTGAGCAGAGACTCCACAAAGACTGGGGGAGCTGGGGTGGCCTCAGTGGGCCACACAGGTGGAAGCTGGCCACAGACAGGTGGGTCTCTGCACGGTCTCAGAGGTCCTGTTCCACTTGGGAGTTCAAGACTCACAAATTAACGTTTAGATACATGGAACCCTGGTGGAAGGAAGCTCACACCGCTCCAGGGACCTTGTCCCAAGTCAGGAACAAAAGAACCCCTGAAAATGTAAGACTGGACTGAAAATAAGATCACAGTGAAAAGTAGTAATGGACTCACAAGATGGAGCCTAAAATGGACAAAAGACATGAGACCTAGCACCAACTATAATCGAGGTTGTGAACACGGTGAATAATTGTAGGCAAAAATACTGAAAAAGTAAGTGAAGTCAACATATTTTTAAAGATTGTTTTTAAGTTTATTTTTGAGAGACAGAGAGAGTGTGCGCAGACAGGCAGGAGAGGAGCAGAGAGAGTGAGACAAATCCGAAGCAGGTTCCAGGCTCCGAGCTGTCAGCACAGAGCCCGACTCGGGGCTCAAACTCACGAACCGTGAGATCGTGACGTGAGACAAAGTCGGACGCTTAACCCACTGAGCCCCCCAGGCACCCAAAATCAACATTGTTTGAGAAAGATAAATTTCTAAAATTGATCCAAGAAAAGAATAAAAATCTAAACAGCCATGTAGACATTAAAGAAAATGGAATCTGTGATTTTGTTTTTAAAAGTTGGCTCAAAAATAATAGGTCCAGGTTGTTTTACAGACTCTGAAGAAGCAGGTATCTATTGTGCTCCTATAAAGTGCGTGGTTGAATAAAGGATACGAAAGTGACTCAGCTCTTCATGAGGCAAAAAAATCCTTGAAAAAAGTAGTGTCTGAAACTCAGTCCCACAAACACAGACAAAAACAATTGCTACAGAAAATATCATCAAACCAAATCCATCAAAATGAAACAAAAACCCCTTGATGATCAGGTACCATTTCCTCATGAATTCAGAGATTGGCCAAGATAAGAAAATTCGTTGAGATAATCAGTCACGTTAAGGGATTAAAATGAAGGAATGTGGGATTGCTTCAGCATGCTTAAAAGAAGTTTCTGACAAAACAGTTCATATTCGTGACTAAAAAATAAAATCCAGAGGCACCTGGGTGGCTCAGTCGGTTGAGCGTCAGACTCTTGTTTTCCACTCAGGTCATGATCCCAGGGTCGTGGGATCGAGTCCCCCCTAGGGCTTCTCACTGAGCTGGAGCCTGCTTAGAATTCTCTGTCTCTCCCTCTGTTCCTCTCCCCTGCTCAGGCATGTACGCTCTCTCTCTTTCCCTCAAATAAATAAAAATAAAAATCCACCTTAAATAAGGAATAAAAACAAAGTTTAAAATCTGATACATTATGAAGACAAAATAGAAACTTAAGCAAATATGCTTAAAGGTGAAAGATGTTAAGACTCCTCTTCAGGGAAAAGGAAGGAATTCCTATCTTCATTTTTTCATTCAGAGTTTTAGTGGAAATCCTGACAAATACAATGAGACAGGTAGACATGAGGGGACAAGAATTGTAATAGGAAGGAAGGAAGGCGTTGGAACTGGACCAGCGTGAGTCCGCTCTGTGGTGAGTTGCAGCTCGTGACCACATCAGGGGGAGTCGTCACACAAAGGAAACTTTATTTGCGGCAAATGAAGAGATCACGGGGAGTAACTTCCAAAGCCGTGTCTCCGTGAGTGGGAGTGAGTGGGTTCCTTCTATTTAGAGGGTTCGGATGAATGCATACTCAGAAAGCAGAGTTTTGTCATATGTGAAGCAGGGCGTAAGGTTGCACGGGCTTACTTGGAAAACATGCCTGTACACGCATCGTATGCTGGTTTTTTTTTTTAAGTTTATTTATTTATTTTGAGAAAGAGAGAGAGTGCGCATGTGGGGGAGGGACAGAGAGAGAGACAGGAAGAGAGAGAATCCCAAGCAGGCTCTGTGCTTTCAGTGTAGAGCCCGATATGGGACTCGATCCCCGGAACCATGAGATCATGACCTGAGCTGAAATCAAGAGCGGGTCGCTTAACCAACCGAACCACCCAGGAGCCCCTGCATCGTATGTTTAATGAAACTTGTGCTTCTCCTAAGGTAGACTTTATAAGGAAGCCAAGGCAACTGTTGATACTTCTTGGCTCATTAACCGAGTGCTGTGTATGCCCTCCTGGGCACAGAGCAGACAGGAACCGCCAAAGCCAAGGAAACCAGGAGCACAGCTGCAGAGGGAGGGGAGCCCCTCAGGGACCAAAAAGCCAGCAGCCAGGTTGTAAATGGAAAGAGACCCTGATGGTTCAGAAAGCTGGCCACGGGAATATAACACTTAAAAAAAAAAAAATCTCAGGTCAAACTGGGCTAAAAGGATCACCATGGCCAAGCCCTGAGGACGTGATGCTGGTGGGGAATTGACTCCACCGAGGAGGCACCACGGTGCAGACATCGGGAGATACCACCGCACAGACACCAAGGAGGCTGAAGGTTCTAAGTGACAACACCAAGCCCTGGTGAAGAAGTTTAGCAACGGAGAGTCTCATACGTTGTTGGCAGGAGTGTGAAGGGGTACGAAATGCTTGAATACCTCCCGTTTCTTGTGACTTTAAAATTCTTTTTAATGTTTATTTTTGAGAGAGAGAGAGAGAGAGAGAGAGAAAGACAGAGGCAGAGTGTGAGCCGGGGAGAGGGGCAGAGAGAGAGGGAGACAGAATCGAAGCTGGCTCCAGGCTCCGAGCTGTCAGCACACAGCCTGACGCGGGGCTCCTCAAACTGTGAGATCATGACCTGAGCTGAACTCAGATGCTTCACCGACTGAGCCACCCAGGTGCCCCAATTTCTTGTGACCTTGAACACAGACCTAACGCGTGGCCCACTCCTCACTGCTCACCTAATAGCCACAGAAGTTGAATGTCCGTGCAAAGACTGGTACAAAACCGTTCATGGGACTGAATTCATTACAGCTGGAACTGGAAGAGACCCGCATGTCCATCAGCAGAGAAATGTATCTACAGACTATAGTATATCTGTACAACAGAGCACTACTTAGCAAGAAAAAGGAGCTGATATACAAATAAGCACAGAACCATGGAAGAACGTCAGAAATACTGGTTGAGTGAAAGAAGCCAGACACAAAACATCTCACGTCTGACTCCCCTTATACAGAGTCTATAAACAGGCAAAAATTACCTACAGAGATAGAAACGAGAAAGTAGGTTCCTCTGTGAATGGAGTGGGAATCAATGGCATGTACACGAAGGGATTTTCCGGGGTGATGGGTAGGTGGATGCCTAGGGCTCTGATTTTTACAACTATCACTCAGAAGATACCTCCAGATCACCTAGACGAGAGGCCAGCGGGCATTACGATTGTGGTCTCATAGGATTGAATATGTTCGCCTACTTTATAATCTGCTGCCTGTTGTTCCTCTTACTTCCAGCCAGCCTGAAAGGGGGTGCCGAGATCCTTCCTTGTGAAACACGGACACCCTCAACACCTTGGAACTATCAAGAATAAATCAGGTCCCTTCAAAAATCACCAAGGTTAGAAAGACAACCAAGCGCTAGGGGAAGGTGGAATGATAAGATTCATCTTCTACCCAAGGCCAATCCTTCAAGACTGGCAGCCATTAAGTACATACCTCCCAATAATTACTTTACATTTAAATGGACTAAGTTCTTCAATCAAAAGACATAGGGTAGCTGAACAGATTTCTAAAACACAAGATCTGTCTATAAGTTTCCTACAAGAGACTCACTTCAGATGCGAGGACATACACAGACTGTTAAGTAAAGGAATAAAAAAAGAATGCTTCATGCAAATGGAATGAAAGAAAGCCTGGGTAGCTATACTCGTATGAGACAAAACAGACTTTATTTTATTTTATTTTGTTAAGTTTTTAAGTTTATTTATTTTGAGAGGCAGGGACAGTGCGAGTGGGGGAGGGGTAGTGAGACAGGGAGACAGAGAATCCCAAGCAGGCTCCACGCTGCCAGTGCAGAGCCCGATGTGGGGCTTGAACCCACAAAACTATGAGACTGTGACCTGAGCTGAAACTAAGAGTCAGACACTTAACCAACTGAGCCACCCAGGTGCCTTTGGATAAAACAGACTTCAAAACAAAGATCGTAATAAGAAACAAAGAAGGACTTTACAGAATGATTAAGTGGTCGATCCAACAAGGGGATATAATATTTGTAAATATTTATGGACCCTACATAGGTGCAGCTAAATATTTAAAGCAAATATTAACAGACCTAAAGAGAGAGGTTGACAGCAATACAGTAATATTGAGTTTTTAACACCTCACTTACATCAGTGGATAGATCATTCAGACAGAAAAATCAATAAGGAAACAGTGTGTCCTTGAACAACACGTTAGACCAGAGGGACTTAATAGATATATACAGAACATACCTTCTTCTCTAGGGCACAGGGATCAATCTCCAGGATAGGTCGTATGTTAGGCCACAAAACAAGTCTCAATAAATTTCAGATTAAAAGCACACTGAGCATCTTTTCCAACTACCATGAAAGTAGAAATCAATTAGAAGAAAAAAACTGGAAAAGCCACAAATACGTGGAGATTAAACAACATGCTAATGAACTTCTATAGGTCAACAGAGAAGTCAAAGGAGAAATCAAAAAATACACCGAGGCAAACGAAAAAGGAAATGCAACATATCAAAATCTATGGGGTGCAGCAAAAGCAGTGCTATGGGAAAAGTTCACAGTGATACAAACCTACCACAAGAAACGTGAAAAACCGAGGGGTGCCCGGGTGGCTCAATTAGTTGAGTGTCCAACTCTTGATGTCAGTTCAGGTCCTGATCCCAAGCTCATGGGATCAGGCCCCACGTGGAGCTCTGTACTGTGCATGGAGCCTGCCCAAGATTCTCTCTCTCTCCCTCTGTTCTTCTCCCCTGCTTATTCTCCCGCCCCCCTCTCTCTGTCAAGCAAATTCCAATGGTATTTTTCACAGAAATAGAAAAAACAATCCTAAAATGTGTATGGAACCACAAAAGACCCCAAAGAGCTAAAGCAATCTTGAGAAAAAGGAACAAAGATGGAGGTATCCTGCTCACTTATTTCCAATTATACCACAAAGCTACAGTAATCAAAACAATATGGTATTGAGATAAAAATAGCCTCACAGATCAATGGAACAGAATAGAAAACCCAGAAATGAATTCATAGACATATGGTTAATTAACTTATGAAAAAAGAATGAAGAATTCAAAATGGCAAAAGGAGAGTCTCTTCAATAAATGGTGTTGGAAAACTGGATGGCGACATACAAAAACACGAAACTAGATTACTATCTTATGCCGCTCACAAAAAGCAACTCAAAATGGATTAAAGACTTGAATGTAAGACCTGAGACCACAGAACTTGTAGATGAAAACACAGGCAGCAAGTTCCTTGACATTGGTCTTGGTGATGATTTTTTGGATTGGAGTCCAAAAGTAAAGGCAGCAAAAGCAGAAATAAGCCAAGTGGGACGACATCAAACTAAAAAGTGTCTGCACTGCAAAGGAAACCATCAACAAAGTGAAAAGGCAATCTACTTAATGGGAGAAATATTTGCAAATCATGTATCTGATAAGGGGTTAGTATCCAAAATAAATAAAGAACTTACACAACTGAGGAGAAAAAATGATCTGATTAAAAATGGGCAGAGGATCTGAATAGATACTTTTCCAAAGAATTCATCCAGATGGCCAACAGGCCCATGAAAAGATGGTCAACATCATTCATCAGCAGGAAAACACAAATCAAAACCACTAAGAGATATCACTTCACACCTATTTGAATGGCTGTTATCGAAAAAGACAGGAAATAACAACTATTGGCAAGAAAGAACGTGGAGGAAAGGGAACTTTTGTGTAGTGTTGGTGGGGATGTAAACTGGTACAGCCACTATGGAAAACAGTGTGGAGTTTCCTCAAATAATTAAAAATAAAACTACCATATAAGCCAGAAATTCTACTTCTGGGTATTTATCCAAAGGAGACCAAAACAATAATTTGAACAGAGATATACACTCCTATGTTTTCTCAGTAATTTTTACAAAAGCCAAAATAGAGAAACAACCTAAGTGTCTACTGATGGATGAATTAATAAAGAAGATGTAATGTATATATACAACTGAACACTACTGAGCCATAAAAAGAAGGAAATCATGCCATTTACAACAAAATGGATGGGTCTGAAGTTATTATGCTAAGAAATATGTTGGACAGAGAAAGACAAAAAAAAGTATGATTTCACTTATATGCGGAGTCTAAAAAACAGAACAAGTGAGCAAACACAACAGAACTCATAGAGACAGAGAAGAGAATGATGGTTGCCAGAGGGGGCAATGGTTGGGAGGTGGGTAAAATGGATGAGGGAGGGTCAAGAGATACAAAGTTTCGGTCATAAAATAAGTCATGGGGACGCAATATATGGAATTGTGACTATAATCAATAACATTGTGCATATTTGAAAGTCGCCAACAGAGTAAATCTTAATAGTTCTGACCACAAGAAAAAAGTTTGTAACTTTGTGTGGTGATGGATGTTACTTAGACTTACTACCAGTGATGTCTCACAGTGTATACAAACGCTGAAGTATTATGTTGTATGTCTGAAACTAGCATGTCAATTATACCTCAATAAAAAAAAGAGTCAATGAAAGACTAGCAACAGTGTTGAACGTATGGGAAAATGGGATTCAGTATTAATAAAATACTAAAATGGACTGGACTCTTGTGTAAAAAATTAGACCCTGCTGCCTTTAAGATGAATAATAAAATTCAAAGCAGTTCAAACAACTTCTCAAACTATTAAAAGACACTGAAAATCAAAATATATACACTACAATTCTAGAATGCGCAAAGCTTCAACCAACCTGCACGAGTATAAATGTATGAGAACTGACTATTAAAACCCAAGAATGTTGAAAAACACATACAAATCTAAACATACAAAACTATAAGCCCTACTCAAAAACACAAGTGCAATCTGAGATGTCTAGTTCCATTATCAGAATATGAAACACCATGCTAAGCAAGAAATTATAAAAATAGTCGAAAATATATAATATTATATTTAAATAAGGGAAGGTTATAGGGATAACATGTATACACTTAGGTGTAAGTGTTCATAAGACAAGGAATAATTAATTGTGAATAAATTATTTTTCCCTGACTTGCTAAAGATGAAAAGCTTTGCCTAAGAAAATACACATGATTCATATAATATTAAATTTACCATAAGGCAAATAATATTTTGTACTTGCTAAAAAAATACATATGGAAATCTATACAGTACACCTACTATGTGCCAGACTATATTAAATATCTTAGGTCAGTTTTTGTGACAAAGTTTTCCAAAGTTTCAAAGATGCATTTAAATCTATCCAGATGTATAAGAGCTTTCCTAAAACTTAACACGTACCTGCTGAAAACTTCTGATGGTAGTGTACAAAAGTATTAATAATAAAAATTATCATTTTTTGGACAGGTAATATTTATTTCCACTCATTTTTTTTCATTTTCATTTTATTTTAGAGAGAGTGTGTGAGTGGGGAAGAGGGACAGATGGTGAGAGACAGAGAGAGAGAGAGAGAGAGAGAGAGACAAATCTTAAGCCAGTTCCATACCCAGTGGGGAACCCAATGTGGGGCTCAATCTCATGACCCTGGGATCATGACCTGAGCCGAAATCAAGAGTCAGACACTCAACCAACTGAGCCACCCAGGTGCCCCTATTTCCATTCATTTATGAGCAGTGTTTAATTTCAGTATGATTATTTCTTTAAGCTAAAAATAATGGAGAGGATTTTTCTTTTTTAATTGGAATTGTTTAGGCCATATGTGTCTGCACCTCCAGACACACACCTGTCCGCACTTCCTTATCTGCCTACCCTATGTTTAGAACCACATCTGGTGTATTGTGGGTACACAACTGACAATCATAGATTCCCTCATTATGGGCTTTACCTTTTTGAATCCATAAATAATTTAGTAATGGCCTAGTATATGATTAATTTTTTAAAATGTCTTATGATGTTTAGCTATTTATTTTATTTATTTTTTTTTTTGCTGTAAGATTTTATGTGTGGATTATTGAATTTGTTAAAAAATTCTCACATCTTCATTTTAAAAGCTAAAAGTATGGGGTGCTTGACTGGCTCAGTTGGTTAAGTGTCTGACTCTTGATTTCGGCTCAGCTCATGATTGCACAGTTTGTGGGTTCAAGCCCTGGATTGAGGTCCATGCTGGCAGTGCAGAGCCTGTTCTGGATTCTCTCTCTCTCTCTCTCTGCCCCTCTCCAGCTCATGTGAGCTCTCTCTCTCTCAAAATAAACAAACTTAATAAAAATAACTAAACTTAGACTCACTGTAATGGTAGTGTAGTTGAAAAACCCTCATACATTTGACAATGAGGAAAATGACATGAGAAGTAACTATTAGGAGGTACTGGAAAGCCACCCAATGCAGGAAAAACCCCGAGTGTTTACTCTCAACAGACATGGCCAACACAGCCAAAGAATGAGGACTTGTAGCTTTTTGCTTGAAGGTGCTCCAAACACCCCCTTTCTTCTCTAGTCACAGAAAGATCAGTCACTGCTCCAGGGACAGAGTCAGAGCTGGTAATTGACGGACTTGAAGTAAGAGAGCCACAAAAGGTATGCAAAATCCAAGTACAGATCTACCTGTGTTCCTAGCGAGCACATGGGCAGCACAGAGTCTGAGGAGCTAGCTAAAAGGAAGGTGCAGGTGAGGGAGAAGTCTATCCTTGAAAGACAGAGTATATCGACTACCATCTGCAAATATGCTGCTTTTGGACAACGTGCATTTCTCAGCACGTGTGTAGTTCATTCAAGACAAAGCTGTAGCCTTACCGGCTGGAGGGATCAGAAGACACAGGTGGGATGGGCAGAGCAGCTGGAAATCTGGAGAGAAACTTGGAAGCAAGAACGTTGATAGATAGGTTGGACTTAATAGTAGTATGAAGTGAGTACGTGGTTGGCCGCTAAACTTCCCAGGCACAGTGGGACCCAAGAGGGCCAGGCTGGAAAAGAACAGTCGTTAAGCACTAAGGACAGGGTGTGGCTGCCGCACTCCTGGGGACGTCCACAGTTACGGTGTGAGTCCAGGTAAGTCTAGTGCCCACTGGAGCAGAAGAGCATCGACCCTCAGGAGAAACAAAAGAACCCAGAGTTGTTGTGGCAGCATACCTACAATGTACAGGGGTTTTGTTTTTGTTTTTGTTTTTGTTTTAAGTTTTTTTATTTATCCTGAGAGACAGACAGAGCAAGAGGGGGAGGGGCAGAGAGAGAAAGAAAGAGAGAGAGAGAGAATCCCAAGCAGGCTCAGCACTGTCAGCACAGAGCCCAATGTGGGGCTCAAACTCACGAACCATGAGATCATGACCTGAGCTGAAACCAAGAGTCAGACGCTTAACCAACTGAGCCAGCCAGGTGCCCTTATGATGCACAGCTTTTAGACAAGAATTAGTAGCCACAGAAAGAAACAGTAACAAAAAATAGGTCTGCCCCAAGCAGAAGGAAAAAGGCTCTAGAAACCAAGTCTGAGAGGATATAGGTGTTGGGTGCCACAGACAAAGTCATCAAAGCAGCTATTAAGAGATGTGCATGTTTTCTAAATATGGTCTTAATGAGTCTTAATGACTGGACACATAGAGAAACAAACAGAGAGATGAAAACTGAAAATAATTTAGTGGAATTCCTGGAGATGAAAAGCACAATAACTAATACGAAAAAAATGCACTACGTAAACTTCTGCAGCAGATTGGAGACAGCAGAGGAAAGAACTGGTGAACTTAAGGCATATCAATAGAAATTATTTAATTAAATGAAAGAAAATGAAAAACGATTATGCTCTCAAAGACTCATGGGACAATATAAGAAATTTTCATATTGAAGCTGGAATCCAAGGACAAAAGACAGAGGGAAAAAAGGGTGCCTGGGTGTCTCAGTCGGTTGAGCAACCGACTTCAGCTCAGGTCATGATCTTGCGGTCTGTGAGTTCGAGCCCCACATCGGGCTCTGTGCTGATGGCTCAGAGCCTGGAGCCTGCTTCAGATTCTGTGTCTCCCTCTCTCTGGCCCTCCCCGCTCATGCTCTGTCTCTCTCTCTCTCTCTCTCAAAAATGAATAAACATTAAAAAAAACTTTAAAAATAGCAGGAAAGTAACTTCAGAAATAATGGCTAAAAAACTCACAAATTTGTAGTGTATTTAGCAAGGTGGGAAGACGCAAGTGAAGAGACAAAACCAAATTTACTTCTATACCAAAGCAACAAACAACTGGAAAATGAGATGTAATAACACATTTTCATTTAATATTGGGAAAAAATGATACTAGGGACTGAGTTGTGCAAGACCTATACAATAAAGACTCTAAAACATCACTGAGGGAAATTAAAGAAGACCCAAATGGAGGGACAGACCATGTTCAAGGGCTAGAAGACTCCATCTAGCTAAGTTCTCTATTCTCCCTAATATTCACCTTTAAACTAAACACCTCTCAATCAAAATACAAATAGGCTCTTTGGACGAGCTGAAACTTGATTAAAATGCTTATGACAATGCAAAATCAAAGCAATTTAAAAGCAAAGTTGAAAATCTTGTTCCCAACTCCCGATTGTATCAGACTTAACGTTAATTCTACAGTTGTCCAGCGTCTGACACTGACATAAAGATAAACACGTGGATCAGTGGAACAAAATAGATGATCCAGAATTAGGCCAAATTTCTACGAATCGGTTTTTGACCCAAAAATGTCAAGGTAATTCAACAGGGAGAAGATGTTCTTTTCAACAGATGGTGCTGGCATATCAATATGGGATTAAAGTAAGCATCACCCTTTCCCTTCCGCTATTTACTAGAAGTATGGACCACGGTCAATGAATCTGAGACCTAAAATCATAAGCCATCTGGAAGACAACACAAGAGGAACTTTCATAACCTTTAATTAGGCAAATATGTCATAGATCGGACACAGTGTAAACCATACCAGAAAAATCAATAATCAGACTGCACCAAAACTTAAAACTTCTGCTCTTTGAAAGATGCCATTAAGAAAAGGAAAAGGAAAGGCATGGACTGAGAGAAAATTTTCACTATGTATACCAATGGATGTGTATCAACCTCTCTAAGCCAATTATAAAAATCAAACAGCTCCATAGAAAAACGAGCTGGAGATTTGAGCAGGCATTTCATGAAATAAGCAATACAAATGGGCATAAACCACGTGGAAAGATCCTCAGCATCAGTCAGCCATAAGGGACAGTCACAATGAGGTCCACTAGAGCCACCAGAATTTCTAAAATTAAACACTGCCCATGCCAAGTGTTGGCAAGGATGTGAAGTAAATGTATAATATATTTCACAAGTGCGCTGTTGACCCAGTTTTGAAGTCACGGCTGAGAACACTCAATCCCCCTTCGAAGGCAGTTGGCTAAGCTCCCATTCCAGCTCCTTCCCTTATCAGGCACTCACATTCTGGAGTTGGAATACGTACATTTCCAGCTGCCAAAGGCCCCAGTAACTCACACCCAGGAATGGCCATTCCTTATTTGGGACCATGGAATTATTCAAAATACCAACCCCCCAGGAAGCCCAGGTAGCTCCACCTAGCTAAGGGCATGCCACCTACTGTCCACAAGGCACCTCCTGTGGTTCCAGTTTGCTGTCACCCTGTCCCTGGATGCAGACTGCTGTGTGGCCCCACCCGGCAGCCTTCCCCTTTGGAGTTGTAAGAGTTCTGCCTTTCAACTATCTAAATTCCTTTGTGTTGTGTGTGACAGAAGTTAAACACTCACTCTTGGCAGTTCTGTTCCTGGGAATCTGAGAGAGGCTTATATATGAATGTTTATAGCAGCACTATTCACACTAGTAAGAAACTGGAAACAACTCAAATACCCATCAAGCAGTCAATGGATAGACTGCAGTAGATTTGTAACCGGAGTTCAATAAAATCTGATGTATCCATACAGTGGAATGTAATAAAATGTGGTATATCCACACAGTGGATGCTACTCAGCAAGAAGAAGGACAGATTTGATGCCTGCAACAACAGTGTGATGAAATCTCAAAAACCTGGCAGGTGAAAGGAACCAGACACTATGACTCATACTCTATGATTCCATTCACATGAAATTCTATAAAAAGCAAGTAAAAGGAGCACCTGGGTGGCTCAGTCGGTTGAACGTCTGACTTCGGCTCAGGTCATGATCTCGCGGTTTGTGAGTTCGAGCCCCGCGTCGGGTCTGTGCGGACAGCTCGGAGCCTGGAGTCTGCTTGGGATTTTGCGTCTCCCTCTCTCTCTGCCCCTCCCCTGCTCACATGCTGTCCTTCTCTCAAAAATAAATAAAGATTTTAAAAAAATATTAAAAAAAAGAAAACTATTGTGACAGAAACCAGATCAACAGTTGCCTGGGAACGAGGTGTATGATGGGGACTGAGAAGTAAACTATTCAGTTAAAAAAAGGGGCTTTTAATTACATGTAAACTAAAACCACTAAAACAATGTAAACACTAAAACTGAACTGAAAACGCTATACAATCAATATGATAAAACAAAACTAATTTAACCAGGAAGGAAAATCCATACAAGCCAGTATTTCTAAGCCACCCTTTTCTTCCTAGTACTTTTTTTTTTCAATCTCTACATCCAACATGGGGCTTGAACTCACAACCCCGAGATCATGCTCTTTCAACTGATCGAGACTGGTAGTACTTCTAGGACTTCTTCAACACTGACTACCCCAAGCCCAAATCCGCTTGTCAATTCTTCACAAATTTATTGTTTCATTTTTTTTTAACGTTTGTTTATTACTGAGAGACAGAGAGAAACCGAGCATGAGTGAGGGAGGGGCACAGAGAGAGGGGGAGACACAGAATCCGAAGCAGGCTCCAGGCTCTGAGCTGTGAGCACAGAGCCTGATGCCGGGCTCGAACTCACAAACTGCGAGATCATGACCTGAGCCATCCAGGAGCCCCTGTTGTTTGTTTAAAAGGTCAAAAGCTGCCTGCACTGGTCACTTCCTCAGATCTTCGTTCTCTTGTAAGACTCCCATAAATGTGTACAAATTTAATAAAATTTGTGTGCTTTTCTCTTGTTGATCGATCTCTGTTAGTTTTCATTTCAGACCCAGCCGGGGATCCTAAAAGGGGCAAGGAAAACGGTTTCCTCCCCTACACTAGGAATAATTATTTCTGGTATAGTTCACAAACTTCATTCTGTTAATGATACAATCTCGTTTGTGAGAGAATTTTTTAATAGTCTTACTATTTTAAATGTTTCCATAAAATTACCTGAAATTTTTGTCAAGTTACATTTTATGGCTTATAAATTTGGAATTATTAGCATATTGAATTGGCTCCTCTGAAGCGTATCTTTTTAGTTGAGAAAATTCTCTCCACAGATGCTGAGATACGACACAACAAACCCAGAGAAAATACGTTAAATGGAAAGACATGCTCATTTCTAATCATGGTTTGCATGGGTATGCCAAATATTTTCATAGGTACTATCTTTATAGTAACATAGAGCAACTTTCCTCAATACCTATGTTTTAAGACAAAATTCACCAAATTTATGTTTCTCTTGACAATTTTTTTGAGTGCTCACTGAATTCAAATGTTAGAAAAATCACAGGGCTTCTTAACTTTGTCTCATTTCTGTACAGGGTATCAAGAGATCCAATTTAGCATATGAGCTCAATCAAAATAGTCTTCCCACACACTGATATATCCCAACACACAATGATTAAGTCTGAAAATTAAATCAAACACAGTGGTGGCCCCGTTGTGAAATTTGCTGTCTCTCCAGAGCCATCTAAGTACCGTCTGGATCACAGGTTTGGTTTTCACAACAGTAACTTTCTAAAGCGCCAAAAGCTAAAGTTTTTTTCTATTTTTTGAACACCGTGATTAAAGATTTTGAATGATTTTGAAAGAAATATACAGCCAAAATATAGACAATGCCATTATTTAAAAAAAAATACTTTGGGGCGCCTGGGTGGTAGAGTCAGTTAAGCGTCTGACTTCTGCTCAGGTCATGATCTCGCGGTTCGTGGGTTCGAGCCCCACGTCGGGCTCTGTGCTGACAGCTCAGAGCCCAGAGCCTGCTTCGGATTCTGTGTCTCCCTCTCTCTGCCCCTCCCCTGCTTGTGCTCTGTCTCTGTCTCTCTTTCAAAAATAAATAAATATTTAAAATATACATCAAAAAACACCATTAGGCACTTACGTTGACTCTACAGATCTTCCGAGATTAAACTGTTTCTGAAGAAAATCCAACTGGTGAAAGAGGCACCAACGAATCTGCCAGGTTTTTTTTTTTAATTCACAAAATGATGTGCTTAGATTATTTTTAAAATATTGGCAATTACAGCTTCCATATTTATTTCTAGGATATCACAGTTTGCTTGGACGCAATTACAAATATGTGTGCCACAACGAACTTCAAATGCATTTCGACTCTACTGGTTTATTAAGTTAACAATATTATGTTTTTTTTAATAATGCTCTGCTCTGCCAAGAATGTATTCATAATAGCAAACAATTATTCTACTTCCGACCTTGAACTTTTAAAAATACGTTTAGAACAGAATGAGTAATTGCTTTAGATGTTTTACCTTTGATGGAATTAATTTCCAAAAGTTTTGCTTTGATCCCAGGAACGGAATTTCAAATAAAACAAAATGAAACAAAACAAACAAACAAACAAACAAAACCCTCACTTTGTTTTTGTTCTAAATTGATTTTCTATCTGAAGCATAGGAGAAACTGATAGAAAAGGGACATTATTTAATTTTTTTGGTGTGTTTTTCTTCTGCTATTGGAGACAACATATTGCTAGCTGTTGGTTTACCTTTTGTACGACTATAAAAACCCTGCAATGGAAAATGGGTGGTGTTCACCCAGAGTAAGTGAGCTCTCCATGAGAATTCATGGTTCAGAGACGCACAGGTAAGCATACCTTCTATCATCACACATGTGAAATCACTGTCTTTAGACAGTCTTCTTAAAATTACTACTAACTTCTGAACTGGAAGCGATGGTTTCTTAAGTAGATTTATGTGTCCCAGTTTTTCTGTATCTGTTCAGTGAATTCACTGTGGCCCCATCAGCAACTAGACCAAGTTTGTGAAAATTACAAGTCCATTATCAATAGTCTCGAGAAACAGAAAGTCAATACTATTTGCTAAATGCTCCCTTTCTTTATAATTTCATTCTTTTCCTTCCTCTCTCTCTCCCTCTCTCTTTTAGCTCATTGCTAATAAAATGATTAGTTGCAAAACAGGAGAGGTCCACGCTCAGCTCCAGGCTCTGGGATGGCTCATTTCTGTGCACACCAAGCACGTTCTCAGGATCCCCTATAGTGCCAGACTTCTACATGTACTTATGAGACTAGGCTTGTGTTGCTTCTTCGGGGTAGGGTTGTCAATTTTCATCTTTTTGGTAATTTCAAATGATTGATGTCTTCCAGTTGACTTAGAAACCGTAAAGGCACTGTCAGCTTAAGTCATGGAGAAGAGCTAATTCCAATGAGGTGAACTTTACTTGCATCTCAACATATGCATTAAACATACTTACATTCCTTCAGAACACAAAACAAAAACCAACTTCTCATCAGGCTGGTTAGAATTTGTCAACATTTCACCAGTAGGTAAAAGACCCCTTTCTAACAGGCACTGGATTTCCTTTTAATTACTATTATTTTTTAAATACATTTACTTTCTCTACAAAGTTATTCTAATGTTAAGACTAGACTGGACAAAAATGGATTTCTTGAAAACAAGTATCTTTTTATTCTCCCCTGCTTATAAAATCTTAATGAATGAGCCCTTCCTTCAGGCTTTTCATTACTCATGGGGCCTGGAGGGAATAACTCAATATCTTCATTATTCTGCGGCTCTTATCTGAGATAATGAACGTCAGGCTGCCTGGGTGATAATCATTTCATGGAGCCTGGGGATTGAAGCCGTTTCATGAGAGATGTTTCTGGCATTCAAGATGGTTCAGAGCCCAGAGAAGACATGGGGTCGAGGGTCAGTAAAGTATTCACAAGAGCTAAAGAGACAAAATTTCCTCCCAGGGTTTCTAGAAGCATGGTATGGTCAGTAATTCTCTCAAGGCAAGGATGGGCAGCTGGTCTCCCTCAGTTTACTTTAGTTAGATGAGATCAAGACCTTAGGGATACATAATCAAGAAACGTTATATTTTACATTTTCATCTGCCCAGCCATCCCCACCTGTGGGCATGGCAGGGGACAATGGAGTATGAAATGAGCAAGTTCTGTCCCCTAGCCCTGGGGCTGTCCACTGCCATTTGGGAAAGACCAGGCCAACAAAGGATGGCTCCTCAGGGTGGTGGATGCCGGGGAGGGGTGCCTGAGAACAGGCCGGTAAGGAGCTTTGGCACTGGTCCTTGAAGACAGATGGGTTTTGCTTCTTCCAGAAGGGCTGCAAGGCATTTCAGGTGAACTGAGCAACCAGGGAAAAGCAGGGGTAGGAATGTGCCCACAGGTCTGTGTACATTCACAGGCAGGTAGAGGGAGACCAGGCGGGGGTGCTCTGTGGACAAGCTGGGAAGCTGTGTGGGCACTGAGCCTTTCCTTCCAAGGGGCCACTGAGAGGGCTCCAAAAATCTAACTGCTAGGAGATAAATGAATTTGCGGTTTTCAGGGGGAAATGTGCCACACTTTTTCTAAATACAGTTGACCCTTAAACAACATGGAGGTCATGGGCACGGACAATCCACACAGTCAAAAACCTGCATATAACTTTTGACTTTCCTGAAACTTGACTACAAAGAGCCTACTGTTGACCCAAAGCCTGACCAATGACATGAACAGTTGATGAATGCATATTGTGTATGTTATATGTAGTATATACTGTATTCTTATAATAAAGTAAGCCAGGGAAAAGAAAATGCTTTTCAGAAAATTATAAGGAAGATGGGGCACCTGGGTGGCTGGGTCGGTTGAGCGTCCGACTTCCGCTCAGGTCACTATCTTGCGGTTTTTGTGTTCAAGCCCCGTGTTGGGCTCTGTACTGACAGCTCAGAGCCTGGAACCTGCTTCGGATTCTGTGTCTCCCTCTCTCCCTGCCCTTCCCTCGCTCTCTCTCTGTTTCTCTCTCTCTCTCAAAAATAAACATTAAAAATTAAAAAAAAAAAGAAAATTAAAAGGAAGAGAAAAGGCATTAGAGTCCTATACCATGTTTATTGAAAGAAAATCTCTGAAGTGTGCAGTTCAAACCCATGTTGTTCAAGGGTCAACTGTATCAATCACATTTATTTTATGTGCTAAGGCATTTCCTCTGATTTAAATAATAGAAGTTTTAAAATTTTCTAAAGGTACATGTGTGTGTATACATACCATTTGACCTGTTTCCTTTTTTAAGTTTATTTATTTGGAGAGAGACAGAGACAGTGCAAGTGGGAGAGAGAGGGGCAGAGAGAGAATCTCAAGCAGGTTCCGCACTGCCAGCACAGAGCCTGATTCGGGGCTTGAGCCCACGAAGAAGCCGTGAGATCGTGATCTGAGAGGAAACCAAGGGTCGGACGCTTAACCGATTCAGCCACCCAGGCGCCCCTGATCTGGTTCCTTTTAGAGATGAGCAAAGTGAGGCCCAGATGTGTTCGGTGGAACCGTCAGCAGCCGCGGTGGCTGGAACCGAAGCCAGCAAGCCTGCCGAGGGCTCCAGGCTGTCTTGGGGATTCTCAGATCCCCCTGCCCGGCTTTTATGTGTCTCTTGGTCCGCATGAGTGGGAGGTGACAGGGGGCCTTCTGTCTGTGGATCTGCAAAGAATAACTGCGTACCTTTGTTTTAAGCGATTATCTTGTTAATTTATAAAATGACTTAATGCTAGAAAATGGGAAAGACAAGAAAACCTGTGAATTGACAGAGCAAAGAACACTGTTCTTTCTGTGCACCCAAAACGGACTGCTGAATAATGACCTCGGAGACATTTATGCATTAGTCCCAAAGAATAATCGAATGTTAGCCCTCTAGGGCCCTCTAAGTCACCTGGTCCGGTCCATACCTGAATTCAACACCACGGACTCTGAACGCTTTTGAGGAACTGTTCCAACAGTCAGAAGCATCTCTGTCAGCCTTTCCGTGGCCACCCACACACCGTAGCCTTTTCTCGCAGAGGTGACCTGCATGCAAACGCACCAGCATTTGGGGGTTCTCGAGGGTGGAATCTAAAATATACCTACCGTGGTCCGCTCCTCACATGACCACAGAGTTGTTCAAACAATGGCTACTGTCCCCCCCCCCCCCCCCGCCAGCCGATGTTCGGAGCATTCGAGTCACAACACAGGTTAAAATACAGACCATGTCCTCCTCATGGGCCTACATTTCTTATGATCTATGACATCTGATTGCTTCTCATTAAAGAATTGGTGATATTTTTCTCCCATCTGATAATGCTTTACTCCATGATGGCTGATGTGCTTTTAGTAGACTCTTCGCAAATGTGATTAAAGATAAATTCCGTACACAGCTGTCAGGGTTACCAAATTGCAACCCCTCTTAAGTGAAGGCATTTGTTTTGGAAAAAATGAGATACAATTTTCAGAACTGGTGGTTTATGGCTCCCTCCTGGGGTAATGGGCTCTTTTATACCTGAAGTTTATCTTCCTGAAAGACAAATAAAACGTGTGGGTTTTCTGTTAGTGAAAGAGCAGAATGTGTCTACTGATCAACAAAGAGAGTATTTTATATCCCCTCGTGCACCCGCTGGAAGTCCTCGCAGAGAATATTCATTGGCTCATTCTCCTGGAGACGGAGACGGATTAGGGAAGCCATCCACGGGGCTCCTTATCCTCACAATGTCAGCCTATTTCTACCAGAATGCATCCCATGTAAGCGTTCTGGATGCGGTTCAAGCCACCTCTGGTAATGGAGCCATTGATCACGCCATGGATGTGGTGAAGATATCTGCCTGCTTTGGAATGAATGGCTTTATTGTATATTGTGACAATTGATTTCCCTTTTGCTGAGGACACGGGCTGGGAATATTTTAGGCCACCGTATTAATGACCAAGCAGCTTTTAGCAGATGAATAATGGCCAAGGACTATGAATGGATCATCTTCTAGAGGGCAGAGGGCCCTGCCTGTGAGGCACCACTGGAAACCTAACCTCTTCTAAGGCCGGGAAACTACAGCCGAGCTTGTGGTACAGCTTCCGGGGCTCCGTGCAAAACAATCTGGTGATGGCTTTACTTTTTAGAGTTACAACCGGACGTGGGGCTCTAGGAGGCCGCAAACAGTCCTGAGCCTTCGGTCCGCGGAACGTGTTGTGTTCAACCCTCACGCCAACCCTGCAGGGCACCTACGGGTTGTCCCCCCATCTGCAGGGGAAGAAACGGAAGTCGCTAAGAAAATTAAACAAGGGGACAGGGATTCACCTGGGAAGTCACATCTGCTTAGCTCCAAAGCCAGGATTTCCACCCTGCGGCTTCAAAACATTTAGTCTCACTTGACCACTTGAAATGCCGAGCAAAGCCTTTGTCTTCCAATGGAGCCTACTATGTCCTTTTCCAAGGGTTCCCAGCCCCACACCCAGAACGAATGCTGCAGTTTAAATATATTTGTGCCAAATAAATAAATAAATAAATTTGTGCCACTTCCGTCCTAAAGACTCTTCTCGGGCGCCTCACTGCCTTGGGACTTAATCTGACCTCACATGTGGCAGCAAGGTTCTTGGTGAGCTCGTCTGTGCCCCAGCTCTCTCCTACCTCCAAGGCCTGTGGGACTATCCCAGCCCCTAACCGGGTGCCTTGGCTCCTGCCCAGGACCCCAACTCTTGGTTCCTCCTGCTTCTAGAGCCCCCAGAGTGCTCCTCCCTTCTCTCCCATGTGCTTCTCAGCTCAGGAGCAGCAGGGGCGGGGTGGGGGGGTCCTGGTTCCCTCACAGGATCTGTGTTTCCAGAACTCTTCCCTTCTGCCAATGTATCTCCTATAGTACACAGTGAGGATCAGTCAGTATTATGACCACTTCTAAACCCATCATGTAATGTAACTGTTACAAGATATCCACATATGTAGCCATGTGTCCATTACACAAGAACAAAAAGGGTGCAGAGAAATCAAGCTGCTTGATCAAGCTTCTACTCTGGACACCTCACTGGATTACCGGGCAGGGCAAGAACTCCTTCTCACATCGATGACTTTCAGGACCATTTAAATCCTGTTCAAAGCGATCTTGTTAAGAAGGCAGCAAAGCATAACACGTTGCAGAAAAAAATGCCACGAGACATTTCAGGGTTTAGGTGCCCGCTATTAAAAACAATAAGCAACAATTTCTATAAATTAAATTAACAAAAGGTTTAGCAAGGTTATCACAAAAGCAGAAGCTTTTGCTCATGTGCATGACCTTCTGTAAAACAACGTGATGATACGCATCACAATCATAAAAATGTTCCAAACCTTTGACCTGATCATCTCACTGCTGGGAATTTATCCAAATGAAATGATTCAAAAACAAATAAGGGCCACGCACACGGTCATGTTTACTGCAGTCTCACTCAGGTTTTCCCCTCTCCCTCGCCGTGGTCATCATAAATCCGAGCAAAGTAGCAGACGCAAGTTATTTACAGGACAACGTCCCCTCTACACTATGAGCTCATTACAGGCAGGCACCATAACTTGCCTCATCTTTGGGTCTGCAGTAAAATAAATAGGAATTGACTCAAGGTTTTATAAAAGCAACACACGCAGGGGCACACGCACGCACATACACACACACACACACACACACACACACACACGATTCTCTCCAATAATCTGAAAGAAGAGCCAATTATTCAACAAAAGAACATATTTAATTATGGTGTCTCCCCAATTCTTACATCAGATTTCAAGGTGATTAGGAGCTGTGGCTTTGGAGAAGCAACAGTGAAATTAACTTTCTGTAAGAAGCAGGCCAGAGAGGGGCGCCTGGGGGGCTCAGTCGGTTAAGCATCCAACTCTGGCCCGGCTCATGGTCTCAAGGTTCTTGGGTTCATGTCCCGCGAAGAGCTCTGTGTGGACAGCTCGGAACCTGAAGCCTGTTTCAGATTCTGTGTCTCCCTCTCTCCGTCCCTCCCCTGCTCACACTCTGTCTCTCTCTCAAAAATAAATAAACATTAAAAAAAACAAAAACAAAAACAAAAATAAAAAAAGCAGGCCAGCGAAGGTTTTCCAGGTGAGGACAGTTGAACACATGTCTGCACCAAGAAGGGATACAAAAAAGGGACACCAGGTCTGGTCCTCAGCAAGATCAAAGGTACCATGTAAAGGAGAAATGGCCAAACCTGGTGGACACTAGTTTGTGACCTGAGTCCCTGCTTTGTCTGAAATTGATGACCAAATGCAGTTCAGTCCGACTTTAGGAAACATACCAAAAATTAAACAATTTTTTTAAAAAAATCTGCTATCATACACTTTCTGTCTAGAAGTTTACAAGTACCGCATACTTAACTCAGAAAAACAGTTCTTCATAATAATCAGGTAGCAACCACTGTGGGCCGGTCTGCGTCTGGCTTGGTTTATTCACCTTACAGATCAGATTCTGTCCCAATGTTTACAAACCAAAGTGTCCTTTTAAGCTGCTCGCAAATTTACAAAGAAGAGCTGCTAATGCAAAGGTCTCAGGAGGAGTGGAAGCGAAGTAAGCTCCTGAAGTCAAGCACACACCCCCTCTCCGTCCCTCCTCTTTCCCTAACTTGTCAGAAAGGAGAAGACCCAGGAGGGATTGGGGTTTCTCTGATGACCCAGAGAATCTGAGCCTGGAAGGTACAACCTCAAGCCCAGAGTGTTAGGTAGGGGAGTGAGGAGAAACGTCAGGGGACGTCCAAAAGCTTCCCTCCAGAATAAATAATTGATGCTCACTGGGCTTTATGAGGATTAATGGCATGCCATCCAACTCGTTATTCCCACAGCACCAGAATGTAGGCAAAACAGAAGGCATGTTGGCACTCTGGTCATTTTGATCTATGCTGGGAAATGCTGACGGAAGTTGAATGAAACTTGGACATTTGTTAAAAACAAAATTCACTTATGGATCATTCTTTGAATGGAACTTGGACATTTGTAAAAAAAAATTCATTTATGGATCATTCTTTGAATAGAACTTGGACATTTGTAAAAAAATTCATTTATGGATCATTCTCCAGCAAATTGTTCACTAGGAAGTCACTTCCTCTGAAAATCAGCATTGTGGCGTATCCCTCTTGGCAGGTCAGATTTATTACCCTTCTCGCTCTTGCTTTGGCTGCTGGGAAGCTCAGAGTCGAACCTGCTGTCCACCTGCAGGGGCACATGCGTCGGCAGGTGGAGACCACAGATCGGGGCAGCCTTTTGACTTGCCATGCGGTCGTTTCTCTCTGCCCCGATGTTTCAATGTGTAAAATATTACTACGTGTTATATATTTCCAGAAACTCTAAAATGTCCAGAGAAACACCAAGTGTAAAAGAATGCATCCGGAAATGCATCCAATTCTCCGAATGATCTCATTCGTGTCTAAAACCTCACAGGTCCTCTGTGTGCTTCTTTCTCCTTACCCTTGACCAGGAGGACATATCAAAGGAGAGAAAAAACCATTGTGTCTGAAACAGGTGGTTCTCGAAGGGAGGTCCCCACACCGGCAGCAACAGAAACACCCAGGAGCGTGGCAGCTCTTGATCTCTGGGTCGGGAGTTCAAGCCCCAGAATGAGTGTAAAGCTTTAAAAACATGCAAATTCTCACAGTGCCTGGGTGGCTCAGTCGGTTAAGCATCAGACTCTTGATCTCCGCCCAGGTGGTGATGCCACGGTTCGTGAGTTTGAGCCCTGAGTCGGGCTCTGTGCTGACAGTGCAGAGGCTGCTTAGGATTCTCTCTCTCTCTGCCCCTCCCTTGCTTATGTGCTCTCTCTCTCTCTCTCAAAATAAATAAAAACTTAAAAAAATTTAAAAACAAATGCAAATTCTTAGACCCCAGGCCAAACCTTCCGGATCAGGAACTCTGGGGGTGGAGCCCAACTGGTCCATGTTTTAGCAAGTCCTGGAGGCAATTCTGATGCCCACCATGGTTTAGCTGGGTGAAAGGTGTGTCCTGGAGCCTGAGATCCCTGCAGAGCACTGTAGGTGCAGGAGACCCGCAGGCACCCAGTGACCTCTGTTCTCCCTGCATTTGCAGCCCCAGGTCCCGGGAAGCTGAATCATCAAAAGGAAGAGTCTAGAATGACAAGGAGAAGCAACACTTGAAGGAGGCAGAGAGGTATCTATAGCACAAGCGAGGAAAAAATCAAATGGCGGTTGTGTGCGGGGAGCTCGACTACGGACAGGGTAAGTGCATCCGAAGCCACCCGCCAGTTTCCTGGCTTTGTATTCCTCTGTTTCTCCCTGACTGCCTTTTTCACGTTAGATAAATATTTTTAGTGGGCCATGTTGAGTTCCTTTGTTGATTTTAATTAGTGTTCGAAGAATTCAAATACGCACACGAATTTATCACAGTCTACTGTGGATTCACACTAATTTAATTTCACTAAAACAGATCCAAGTTTTTTCCCCTCTCATGTCTGCTCTAGAAGTAGGCCCTGTCACACAGCTGCAATGTTATGGAAGTAGATGAGGGGGACAGCAGCTCAGTATGCAAGCCTCGGGGACAAGACTTGTCTCTCTGATCAGTGGAAGGAGGAGAAGGACACTGAGGTCCAAAGAGTTGCGAATCCCCATCACCTTTTTCCTCTCTTTTTTATCTCTCCACTTGCTTTCTATGTGTTGGAATTTTTTAGTCATTTATCAGAAAGATATATTCCATTTCCCCCCAAATATATGGGCTGCTTTGCCCTGGCTTAAGAAGTGTTGTTTGATGAACGGCGTTTCTTAATTTTAACAAAGTCCAATTTACCAATCCTTTCATCGTGGTGAATATTTTGAGTGTTCTCTTAAGTTAATCTTTCCCTACTCAAAATCATAAAGACGGTCTCCTATGTCTTCCTCTAAGAGTATTATTATTTTAACTTTCCTATCTAAATGCTATTTGGAATTTTTTTTTTCAACAGTGTGACACAAAAGGCAAGGTACCCTCCTACCTTCTACCCAATCAACCTAGCACCGTTTGTTGGAACGATTCTCCACAGTACTGCGGTATCAGCATAATCTCCTGGTCTTTATTTCTGGGTCTTTTCTGATTCTATCCTGCTCTCATTTGTCAGTCTTTTTATCTTTGGGATGTTCATTACGTTCACCGTGTACCTGTTCCAGCTTTTGTGGTTCTCCTTCAGTATTTCCCTGGCTACTCTTTAACATTTACGTTCCCGTGTGGATTTGAGAATCGGTTTGGTAATATCCACACACGCGCACAGACACCACTGGGCTTTTTTACCGGAATTGTGCTGAACCAATAGCTAAATTTGAGGCAGGCTGACGTTTTTACATTACTGACTCTTCCAGTTATGAACATGGTACATCCTTCCACTTACTTAGGCCTTTTTTCATTTCTCTCAATAAAGCTTTAAGGTTTTTAACTGTGGCGGGGCACCTGGGGGGCTCAGTCGTTAAGCGTCTGACTCTTGATTTCAGCTCAGGTCACTGTTTCATGGTTCGTGAGATCAAGCCCCATGTCAGGCTCTGTGCTGTCAGCACGGAGTCAGCTGGGGATTCTCTCTCTTTGATTCTCTCCGCCCCTCCCTTGCCCTCTCTGTCTCTATCTCTCTCAAAATAAATAAAATTTTAAAAAATATTTCAAAAAGTTTTTAATGTTTATTTTTGAGAGACCCAGAGAGAGACAGAACACAAGTCGGGGAGGGGCAGAGAGAGAAGGAGACACAGAATCTGAAGCAGGCTCCCAGCTCTGACCTTTCAGCACAGAGCCTGACACGGGGCTTGAACTCATGAACTGCAGAACCAAAGTCAGATGCTTAACCAACTGAGCCACCCAGGCGCCCCTAAAAAAACATTTTTAACCATGGCAATCTTGCCATATTGTGTTAGATTTACCTCTAGGTATTTAATATTCATGATGTTACTTGAAAGACTACCTTTTAATTCATTTCTATTTGCTGCTGGTATATAGAAATACCACTGATTTTTACATATTTATTTTGTACAACAACTCTGTATCAAGTATTAATTCCGATATTTGTAGTTTCCTTTATATTTTTAATGGACAAAATCATTTATCTTTAAATAGTGAAACACTTTAAAAGTATTTCCGTAAGATTGGTGTTATTTTTTTGGTAAAGATTTTGGAAAGATTCAATGGTGAGGCCAAATGATAGGTTTTTCCTTGTAAGAAGGATCTTGGTATGAGTATCTCTCTCTCTCTCTCTCTCTCTCTCTCTCTCACACACACACACACACACACACACACCATTCAGTTCTGTCCAACTCACTACATGTGGTTTAATTGAGATCTTTTCCTACTCTCTGAAATACATGGGAGAAAACAAAACTAATTCTTAGTGCTTCTCACAACATTTTCACAAAAGTGCCTCCAATCATTTAAAGTCTCAGTATTTTTCTTAAAAATTTTATAAAAGTTTTCATTTCCTTCCCCCCCCAAAAGCCGTATTTATTTTCTCGTGGAAATACGGTTGCAAAAAACTAGTTGACCCTGGAACAGTGCGGTTTAGGGCACTGACCCCTGTGCAGTCACAAATCTCTGTATGACTTTTGACTCCCCCCCCCAAAACTTAACCACTCACAGCCTACAGGTTGACCAGAAGTCTTACTGATAGATCACACAAGGAGTTGATTAACACATATTTTGTATGCTGTATGTATTAAATGTCATACTCCTGAAGTTAGCTGGAGAAGAGAAAATGTTAAGAAAATCACGAGGAAGCAAAAACACATTTATAGAACTGTCCTATGTTTACTGGGAAAACATCTGTATGCAAGTGGACCCACAGTTTAAACCTGTGTCAGTCAAGGGTCAACTGTATTTTCAGAAGCACGGATACTCCAGCGAGATATACCACCTTTGTACTCAGGGCTTTATGCTCCTGGAAGTACGTTGTACTACCTCGGATATGTTCTTCCCCTTCAGACAATCAGAACTGATCCTAACAAGGCCCAGAGTCAAGGTCATGCCCCACTTGCATGCCTGTAGGGGAGCACACAGGTGCAGAACAGAGTCTCCCGATCTCCAATGTGGCAAGTGTCTGAGACAAAGGGGCTTTACTGGAACGAGTGCTGTGAACCTCATCTGTGAAGTGCGCCTGTTACCAGAGCACACCTGACATCTTGAAAGTCCGTATAAATAATATTCACTGTTTGTATCACTGCGAACAGCGGGGAGAAAAAAACGCAGTGCCACCCAAACCATTTTATCAAAAGAAAATCCTTGGGAGATTGATCTACACAAGTCACCAAAGTGAATATATTAAGTGCACTTGATTTGTGATCATTTATTTATACCCCATGCATTCCAGGTTTCAAACTTTTGCTCCCTTGACGCAAGTGACTTTGACAGCTTGCAACTCAACTGTAATTTTCCTTCTGTCGGGAGAAGGAGATATTTAAGGCGATAGGTCAAAACATTAGAGTATGCAGAGTAAAGGCCTGTTTACTGAGATCAAGACTTAAAACCTTCCTTATTCCATCCAAGCTATGTCTATCCAAGCATTGAATTTTGTATAAGGCGCTGGTTTTTTAATATATTTTTTTAATGTTTATTTTTGCAGGGGAGGGGCAAGCAGGGGAGGGGCAGAAAAGGAAGGGAAGAGAGGATCTTAAGTAGGCTCTGAGCTGTCAGCGCAGAGCCTGATGCGGGGCTCGTACTCACAAACCATCAGATCGTGACCTGAGTCGAAGTCAGATGCTCAACTGACTGAGCCACCTGGGAGCCCCACGCATTGTTTTTGATGTCCTAGAATCTTGGATTCCACGTGTAATTTTTTCTTACAAAAACATTGTTTTACGTGTGTGCGTGGCAGGGATGAACTCTAAATTATTCACTAATCTCGGTCAATGATTACAGAGAACTCATGCTCACTAGAAACTCTTCATTTCTCAAGTCAATTTTTTGCTAGGAATGTCAAACGCCATTTAATCTATGAAGGTCAGAATACCCTATGGCCATTGGCGGCTGAAAAACCACATTCTATCTGGAGAATATGGTATAGCAAAACTTACTAGCATTTATACGATTAGGCACATTTAAATTTCTTCCTACTTGTACGCCTGAAAATAAAAAAGTTGTTGATGTTCTGACATAATTGGATCAAAACCTTTTAATACAAATCCTTCTAGAATCTGTAATCCTTCTTGAATCTGGTTTTAAAAAGCATATTTCTGCTCCTTCTAAGACTCTCGAATACACCATCCCCAAATCCTGCTTTATTCCATTCCATGCTGTCTCTCAAAGTAAGAATCCTTCAAATTTTAACATACACACATCAATAAGGAATTGGTTCAAAAACACACTGTGACTGCCACAGGGGCGGGGTGGGGAGTTGGGAGGGATAGGTGAAGGGGTTCCAGAGGTACAAACTTTCAGTTATAAAATCCATGTCAAAGGGGCTCCTGGGGGGCTCAGTCGGTTAAGCATCCGACTTTGGCTCAGGTCATGATCTCACGGTTTGTGGGTTCGAGCCCCACGTTGGGGTCTGTGCTGGCAGCTGGGAGACTGGAGCCTGCTTCAGATTCTGGGTCTCCCTCTCTCTCTCTGCCCCTCCCCTGCTCATGCTCTGTCTCTCTCGGTCTCAAAAACAAAACAAACATAAAAAAAAATTAAAATCCATGTCATGGAGATGAAAAAAAAGATAGTTTCTTTTGTTTAATGTGTATTTATTATTTTGAGAGAGAGAGAGAGAGATGCAAGCAGGGGAAGAGCAGAGAGAGAGGGACACACAGAATCCGAAACAGACTCCAGGCTCTGAGTTGTCAGCACAGGGCCCAATGCTGGGGCTCGAACCCACAGACTGCAAGATCACGACCTGAGCCAAAGTTGGACGCTTAACCGACTGAGCCACCCAGGCGCCCCCTGAAAAAAGATAATTTCTAAAGATAGTTCTCTGACTCTATACCTAACCGGGATAAATCCTAAGAGTAAAAAGAACTGCAAAGAAAGATCTTGAACTTTACTCAGTAGGCTTCATGCTGGTGATGGTATAAATAGAAGGTCTCCAGTGTACATTACGGGAAAGAACAAACTAGTAGATGTATGGATGGCACAGGGTTACAGACAGACATGGGGAAAAGCAGGGATAAAGACAGAGGTCAAAAGAGATACGCAAAACAGCAAAACGTTAGCCATAGGTAAATATCGTGAAAGGTATACACCTGTTCGTTGTGCCATTATAAATGGTTTTAAACCTTTATACAGTTTTCATGGATTGGATGGAGTGTCTGGGTGGCTCAGTGGGTGAATTCAGCATCCGACTCTTGATTTCAGCTCAGGTCATGATCTCACAGTTCGTGGGATCAAGCCCCAAGTCGGGCTCTGTGCTAACAGCGCGGAGCCTGCTTGGGATTCTCTCTCTCTCTCTCTCTCTCTCTCTCTTTCTCTCTCTGCCCCTTACTCGCTTATGTGCCCATGTGTACTCTCTTTCCCTGTCAAAATAAACATTTTTTAGTGTGTTTATTTTTGAGAGACAGAGGGAGAGAGCACGTGAGCAGGGGAGGAGTGAAGAGAGAGGGAGACAGAGGATCCAAAGCAGGCTCTGGGCTGATGGCAGTGAGCCCAACACAGGGCTCAAATTCATGAACTGAGAGATCATGACCTGAGCTGAAGTCAGATGCCTAACTGACTGACCCACCCAGGCGCCTTTAAATAAACTTTTTTTTTTTTTTTAAAGTTTCAGGGATTGAAAATTCCTCAGAGATTGAAATCCCATCTTCTCATCTTTCAGAAACATCCAAAGATTCCCTATCAAACTCCAAAACTTTGTTTCTGATCGTGCGTGGCAAGAGAAATAACAGTATCTTAGATACTTAAGATACCAGATCTGTGGGCAACCCATATTTTAATCAATCACTAAACAGCACTGACTCAACAAGAGGTTACTTGTGCAGTACACAGCCCTGCACCCAGCCCCTGAGCTGGCGCTGCAGCCTAGAGATGAGCCGCCCTCATCTCCGAGGGACCCCACGCCTCTGCAGGTTTCCTTCACTCCACACCCCAGCGAGGGCCGCCAGCCTCTCTAGCAGCCTCTCCTTCCCCACCCCGACTCCATTCCTGCCAGTTCTAACAAACCCTAGCAGAGAAAGCCACACTGATGCCCTTCCCACCCCGCAGCTGTCCGTGTGACCTGATTTTGCAAAGAGCTTAGTCTGTGCTCAAACGCCCCCCACCCTGCTCGATCGCATGGAATCTCGTGGCATCATGCCCCGTGGTTTTCGTTCTTCAGGATTAACACATGCAGAACAGCGACCCCACGGAAAGCGCGCTCTACAAGAGCTCTAACGCTGTCCGCTTATGTTCAAAAGGCCGTGCAAACCGCGCCTCCACAGGGTGGCCCTTTCCACCTCAAACGCGGCGAGCTTGGTTTTCCTGGACTATCCTTCTTCCCCAGAAACTCGACTCCCCCTCCTGCACCTGTATCATGGTGGTGAAGTCCGGTACCTACGTCTACCTTGCGAAGGGTATCTCGGCGCCCCACCACCCACGCGGCTTTGACTGGCACGACTGCAGAACCTGAGCATCGTCTCAAACACCGGCAACAGCCCTGTGTAACCACCGGCCACCTGCAAAGCTGGCATCGCACAGCTTCCAGCTCGGGCCTACAACCCCAGAGCGACGCCCCTCCCCT
>NC_064816.1:61560261-61563183 GCF_023721935.1 Panthera uncia | reverse complement strand
CCCCCCCGCCCCCCACCCCCCACCCCCCCCCCCCCCCCCCCCCCCCCGGAGGGGGGGGGGGGGGGGGGGGGGGGGGGGAACTGCTTTCGCCTCTCTGAGCCAATCTGCGGCTGTGGCCAGGAGCCCTCAGGCCACGCCCTGGGGCCTTGCAGACATCACCGGAGTCCTCTCGAAGGGGCGGGACTCGAACTCCCGAAGATGTGGTCATGAAGCCAGAGTCCGCTCACTTCCAGCTCAAAGGCTTTACCACGCTGTCCTCTTGAGCCATCTCTCTTCGGCCCACTCTCCCTGGGAACACCCTCCTGTCACATCCCCTCTTCCAGTGCGGCACCCAGAACGGCACTCAGTACTTCGGGTACAAAGTACTTCTCGTTATTCAGGATGAGGAAACGCTGTCCCTTCATAAATTATGATCAAGGACATCCTGCCGTTTCTTCTCCGTAAACCAGATGAGGCTTTTGATCTACCACGGGCTCTCACCGGAGAGGGGGTTTCTCTTCCTGCCTGATTTACTCGTGAAAAATATTCAATTATGCTCCCGGTTTAATTCACTTAGTAATGAAAAGCAAATGAGCCCGGCCGGCCTGTTTGATTTGTCTTGGAAGGAGAGAAACTGCTTTGCAAGAACAAACAAAGTTAAATTAAAATGAACGACTCTCCTCACTCTGGAAATCGAAATTCTCCACAAAGCACTTCTCGATGCCCTAGAACACGGGGCCGACCCCAACTAGAGACAGCACGCCTCCTGAATGTCCCCTGGGGCCAGCGGTCATGTGCTGGGCCCACAAGGGTGCGTGGACACACATCCCAACTCACTCATGCACGCGGCTTTGTGTTTCACGGACCACGAAGCAGGCGGTAAACACGTGCAGGACGCGGCCCCGTCGACGGGCATCTCGCTTACCATTTTTGCAGATGGGGCAGCACTGGTCAGGCTCGTACACGGGGTCCACACACTCCGTCTGTGGACACGCGGACACTGTGCACAGCACCTCTCCGTTGGCTTCGCAGCGGCACCGCTCACACGGAGAGACCTGGAACACAAGCCCACAGTCGGGTCAGACCTCCTGTCCTCCTTACCATACAGACTCATGTCTTCCTTCCCCCCAGACTTCCTTGGAAGACCCTGCCCCCCCGACATGGTTTAAGAATGTAAAAAATTATCCAGAGGCGCCTACGAGACTCAGTCGGTTAAGCGTCCAACTCTTGGTTTCGGCTCAGGTCGGGATCTCGAGGTTGGTGAGTTCAAGCCCCGCGTTGGGCTCTGTGATGACAGTGTGGAGCCTGCTTGGGATTCTCTCTCCCTACCCCCTCTCTCTCTCTCTTTGTTGCTGGCTCTCTGCTCCTCTCCCACTTGGATGCTTTGTCTCTCTCAAAACAAATAAATTTTTTTTTTAAGTTAAAAAAAGAAATATGCAGCCCAGTGGTTTGCAAAGTGGGAACAAAACCAGAGTGCCAGAGCAGAGACCGGCTCCTTCGGGGGCACCTGGCCTGTCCCTCTCAACCCTGTGCGGAGAGGCCATGACTTAGGGACCCACACCTTGTGCCTTTTTACCAGCTTTCTTCTGAAGACAGGTCTTTCTTTCCACGTTGAACGGACGATTCACTGTATCGAATTCTTGCCTCATTGTCATGCAGGTAAGCTGCGGTCCCCCACCCCTGCCAGGTGCCACCCAGCTAGCCTGGGACACTCCCATGTTTGCACGGAGTAGACAGGAAGGGGAAGGGGCAAGGAGAGGAGGGACCTGGCCCGGCCTGGAGCTGTGTGGATATGACCTCACTTAACCCCCACGGCAGCACTAGGTGCCCGCTCCTGCACCACGGCCCTGCGTGCTGATCAGGAGGCTGAGGCTCAGGTGACAGGCAGTTGGCCAAGGACAGACCTTGTGTGAGAGCCCAGGTGCTCCCCCCTCCCCTCCCCTGCCCCGGGGCTCTCCATCCATCACCCAGGGCAGCTGCGGCCCTCTCTGTGCTGGGCTGGTGCTTGCCTTGCTGTACTTGTGGCCACTGGCCCAAATTCCCCCTTCTGGATCATTCCAATCAAGCACAATAGCATTCCTGGAAAGGTTGCAGGCCCCCAGCTCCCCATCCCGCCATAGCCACAGCCCACACCGTGAGGGATTTTTTTCCTGGAAATCCCGGACACGGGGATCTGTCACCTGGGTTGACCCAGGACAAAGCAGAAACAGCAGATGCAGACTCAGCAGTGGGATGCAGAAACAGACGCGACGTGGAAACGTGCCTTAAAGGATCGTGGAGCGGGAAGGTGACACGTGGAGCATCCAGGGGCGGGGGCCCCAGGTGACCGACCGTGCTGCACCCACCACCCAGCCGGCGCACGTGATGTGGACAATGCCAACGACGCTCACGGATTCGCCTCTGTCTATCCAATGCCAGAAATAAAAGCTCAAATCTCCACCCAATGGCCTGGTTGGTGCACAAAGCAAACGCTCAGTTCATATTTAAGGTTTTTTTTAATGTTTATTTATCTTTTAAAGAAAGCACAAGCGTGCATGAACGGGGGCGGGGCAGGGAGAGAGGGAGAGAGAGAGGATCCCAAGCAGCCTCTGTGCTGTCAGCGCAGGGCTCGATCTCATGAACTGTGAGGTCGTGACCTGAGCCGAAGTCAAGAGTAGGACGCTCAACTGACTGAGCCACCCAGGTGTCCCTGTATTTCAATTTAAAGGCTTTTCTCATGCACTAGACAGACCACAGCCAGCCTGGCTGGAAGTCACGGGACATCTGTGTGAGCAGGAGTGTGAATATGCATATGTGTGAGTGTGTGTGAGTGTATGAGTGAGTGTGGTGTGGGTATGTGTGTATGTGTGAGTGTATGAGTGTGTGTACGAGTGAGTGTGGGGGGTGTGGAGGTGTATGTGAGTGTATGAGTGAGTGTGGGTGTGAGTGTGTATACGAGTGAGT
>NC_064816.1:61537914-61560251 GCF_023721935.1 Panthera uncia | reverse complement strand
GAGTGAGTGTGTGTGTGTACGAGTGAGTGTGGGGTGTGTGTGTGTACAAGTGAGTGTGTGTGGGATGAAACCTCAGAGCCGCCAGGACACAATCTGACCTGGGCTGCACGACAACCCTGGAAGCCACAACCAGTCTGGCAACAACATAAGGGCACGTTTTCCAGGAGGCTGTTGGCACCACAAGGCCCTCTTGTACCAGGATGGACTTTGCTCTTTGCTACGGCTGCTGTCCTCGTGACTTTCTGTCTCCCACTAATTCCACTTTCAGCCAGTAGCATCCTCCCGTCAAGGGTGGATTTACTCAGCCAGCGGGATGAGGGAAGGGTCTGGCGTTTTAAAAGCAGAGACCTTGAGTTGCAAGAGACAGGTCACGGTTCATCGCGTGTCGGAGCCGTCAGCGGGAGGGCTGGGACGAAAGCCATAAGAAAGCAAACAGGTGGGGAGCCAGGCTCCCTGCTCCCAGAAGCAGCCAGGACGGTCCCATCTTAAGGGCAGGATAGTCCGAGAGGAACAAGAGGATCAGGAATCACGGGAGCCTGTCCTCAAGAGACGGGCCCGACCTGGCCCCCACGGCCACCCAGGCTGCACTGCGGGGATGCAGGACACAGCCCATTTGGTTCAGGAATTTGAAAGAAGGGGAGATCAAGCCTCCCGTCTGTCCCCAAGGAGAGCTCCGTGAAAGACCACCGAGGTGCAAATGAGGATCACAGAGGCTGCAGGACCGGAGCCGGCCTTCCCGCACAAGGGAGCACACCCCGGGCGAGGCAGGCCTGGAAGTGAAGTATTTCTTCCTGCTCCTCATTCCACAACCTCACCGGGTCCCCAGTGTCCCCACGCCAGAGCCCATGGACGCCCACAGCCTGGGCGGCTACTTTCCTTTTGATTGATTGACTGATTGATTGATTTTTAAGTGTATTTATTTATTGTGAGAGAGAGAGAAAGCACGAGCAGGGGGAAGGGTGGAAACAGAGGGAGAGAGAGACAATCCCAAGCAGGCTCTGCATGGTTAGCACAGAGCGCACAGAGCCCGACGCGGGGCTTGACCTCACGAACCGTGAGATCATGACCTGAGCTGAAGTCAGACCCCCAACCGACTGAGCCTCCCAGGCGCCCGATTGCAACTTTATCAAAAATTTAACTGTGAGTTTTGCTATCACAGAATACTTAGAAATCCTGGCTCGACTCCTGGGAGATTCGCTCGTGTCTCAAACATATGAGTTGAGGCTCAGAGGCAGGATCACTGGAAGCGAGTGGGTCACACTCAGGCCTCACCTCCTACACTGCTTGCCCTTCCCAAGCCCCAGGCCGAGGTTTGCACAGGGGGCACAGCCCCCCTGAGCCCCACACAGAGCCAGGCTGGCCAGAGCAGATGGCCAAGCCCCACCGGCACCCCCAGGGGACCCTGTGTCCACTGCTGTCCCACCTGGGCCAAGAGCCCCTGCACGCCGTTTGAGTCAGAGCTCCCCATCCAACCCCAGTCCCTGGGACCCTGCCCGGGACTGGGGTCACCTCACAGAACTCTCCGGCGTCCCACAGATGTCCTGCTGGGCCCCTCCACCCTTCTCTGGGTGTGTGGCCCTGACCACTGACGCTCAGACTTCATGGCACCGACGGCCTGGCCCGCCTCGACCCTGCACGCTGACTTACTGACAGCTCCCAGGCCTCAACTGACTGAGTCCATTGCTTTGCATGTCGATGCCTCACTAGCACAGTCCTGCCACCCAAGAAAGGCTCCCCGTTGTACGAACTCCACCTGTTCTAGCCCCAGCTCGCACGTCCTCCTCTAGAAGGACAGCACAGGAGGACCAGGTCTCTCCTCTCATTACACCTGTCACAGTGCTCAGGTGGCCCAGGAAAGGTTGCTAAGTTGCAAACCACAAAAACCCACCTGCCTGCGTGAACTCAGCAGCCAGGAGCGGAAGATGCAGCCACACAAGTTCAGGGTCACCGGGTCATGGAGGAAGGGTGTGACGGGACCCAGCTGGACTCAGACCAGCTGTTCTCCCTGCTGTCAGTCCCACCAGCACCCCGCACCCCCACAAAGACATGGCCCCGCCTCTGCACCCCCCCCAAACGCGGGCACTGCCCTGCCTCTGCACCCCCCCACCCACACACAGGCACCGCCCCGCCTCTGCACCCCCCTACCCAAACCAGGCACTGCCCCGCCTCTGCACCCCCCACCCACACGCGGGCACCGTCGGGGGGTCTGTCGTATCCTGATGACAGCACCTTTGCTCAGGATCCTCTGTGCTGGAAACACGGGGACCCTCCACCGACAGAGAAGGGGACAGACCGCCAAGAAGACGGGAAGCTACAGCCCATGATCCCATGAACCTCGACACTGGGCTTGGCTCAGCAGTCATCGGGGCCCATCGGGCATTCTGGGTGACAGTGACCCTCTTTCTGGCTCATCTCACCGTGCCACACGCACGGTTGGCCCCTCCCCCACCCCGCCACTAGCAGGCGCGGGCGGCTAATCCCAGCATCTGGGGGAGGTTCGCCTGCCCCGTGGCGCCACTACATTCCAAGCAGCTGTTCTGACTCTAGCCGCCAGGTCTGAGCACCCCCAAAGCTGCAGTGTCCCCACCTGCCATCCCCTGTTCTCTGTCCCACTGCAGAAACCAGAAGTCAGCCCACCCAGTGCATGACTGCATCTGCGACCCACAACACAGACTGCCAAGGCACGCTTAGGAGTCAAAGGTGGCAACCCTTTCTCCCCTTCCAAAGTTGTACCTGTCCCGAAAGACAATTCGCCAGGCCCAACCTAACTTTAAAACAACAGTACCTCTACTTAGCAAATCACAACCTACATACGGTATCGCATGCCTTGTGACAGAAATACCCTTCTTTGCAACATAACAGTTACAAATCCGAGAGACTCCCAAGCAGGCTCCATGTTCGGCTCAGAGCCTGATGCAGGGGTCGATCCCATAACCCTGTGATCATGACCTGAGCTGAAATCAAGAGCTGGATATTTAAACGACTGAGCCACCCAGGAGCCCCATGAACACATGCAATTTAGACGCATCGCCCAGAAGAACATGTGGGCGTTTGAGGAAAAGTCTCCATCCTCAAGGCAGCCAGTATGTGCCAGGAGTGGACAGAACATGGGTTGGATAAGGACAACAGGAACTGGGCGTGAGACTAAAGATAAGCTCTGTGGCATTCCTTCATTTGTCCGAGCCCTGAACCCAGATGGACCAATACCATTTCCACCATTTTCCTGGAAGGTAAGAGCACACGTGAGAGCTGGGAGTAGTTTAGAAGACTGTTAGCCGGCTACGCACCCTGGGCCAGCCTCAGATCCAGGGTCTCCAGTCTGGGAATGCCGTCCTGGCTTCCTCGGCCAACACTGCTCACGCAAATGACAGGTCTCAAAGTGGATCTAAGAAACTTACCCTGACACCTGAAGCAGAGCAAGGAGGGACAGACCTGTCTGAGCACGTTCTCAACAAAGCGACCATAAATACAACGTGCACAGCAGAGGCTCCAGAGAGAGATTAACTTGAGACTAACTGATAATTAGTTAGACCCTCGTAATGCTCAGTAATGACACACGTGTCTGCATCACACGTACACGGGCACGAAAGACGGTGAACTAAAGACTGAACCTATTTCTAAACAAGCAAGTAGGAACAGTAACCATGATTTATAGGTGGGACAATTCTTACAGGCGAAATGATGCCAACACAAGTGGATAGTGCTTCAATCAAGTGCCCTGTACACAAAGATCTAGACCAGACAGGTACAGAAGTGGAGTGGAGAACTTCTGTACGAGTTGCGCATAAGCAGCTGTGTACTTTAGCGCATGTATCTTACGTTATGAACTCGGTGCCAATTAGGCGCTGATCTGTACGAAGCACTGCCTTGTGTGATCTGTAACTGCGATTATAACCACTGTAACCGTGAGAAGGACCGGGATCCGAAATATTGCAGAAAGCACGTTGATTATGAATCTTGGTCCTGCCCGTGTCCCAAATCTCTTCCCACTCTGGGAGGCAGAAACTCACTTCAGACCCCTCCTCCTACTCTCTCCTGCCCGCACGGCAGATTCGTTCACCATCCACCGGCAGGCACCTGTTTTCCTCAAATCCGGCCTAAACTCATCCTCCTGTTCCGTGCTGCCAAAGAGAGCCATTGGCCGTGTGAGAGGCAGACAGTGCTGTGTGTCACCTGAATCCCGTTGCCTGGATGGCAACCACCGCTATATTCCAATCTGGAACTTTCTACGACGACTGCTTGAGAAGGTGCCATGAAACCTCACTGCCACCAAATAAATGCACTGGCTCCTGGTGGTTAGGGAGCAACTCTGGGCTAAACGCAGATGCTTCCTTAGGAGCAGACAAATGAGAGGCAGCAGCCTCCCCGAACGATTTCCCATGTTTTCCTACATGGAATTAATTTCAACACAGAGAAGACAGAGAAGCTGAGCTGAGTATAGATCTTTCTCATTGAAAGCCATTCAACATCAAATACCCTCTTCTCCCCACTTCTCTGTTTCCTCGTCAGCAGAGGTCCTCCAGTAATAACCCCCAAACTTCTGGGTTCTGCAATGACACAAAGTGAGATTAACATGAAAACAAAGAGGGACGCTGAAATCTGGATTTCCCTCTACTTTCCTCTCTCCCAGTCCTTCCCGTCCTTCAACACCCCTTGAATTCTTCCAGGAGCGCTGGCTTGGAGCAGAGTCTCTGGTACCAAGAACCCCAATCCCAGGCTGCTGGTGAGTAATCAACTCATCCCAGGGTGACTCAAGAGCAGGGCAGTGTCCCCATCACATCTGGGATTGTTACGGCAACGGAGCCGGTGCAAATATCCAGGCTCACTAGATACTGACTGAGTCAAGAAAGTGACGGTTAGGGGTGCCTGAGTGGCTCAGTCAGTTAAGCGTCCAACTCTTGATTTCAACTCCGGTCATGATCTCACAGATCATGAGTTCGAGCCCTAGGTCAGGCTCTGTGCTCAAGTACCAGGGATTCTCTCTCTCCCTCTCTCTGCCCCTCCTCTGCTTGCTCTTTCTTTCTCAAAATAAATAAGCTTTCAAAATTTCAAGAAAGAGCTGAAATGAACTTGGACAGCACATCATGAAAAACATAAAAAAAAAAAATCTACAGCGTTGCCTCAGGAAGAGTCGGTCGGCGCCTTATGAACAGGCGCTCAGGGATCAGACATCCACAGCCGAGGACAAGGAAATAAAGGTGAATCTCTCTACAGAGAGGGATCAAGATTCGGATTCCACATTTAATCCACTAATGGAAGAGAAGACACAGTCACTAGAATGAGTTGAACACTAAGGCAGTGACTTTACAGAAGGGATCCCAGGGTTTGTAAATGAATGTTTGGAAACCGAAAGACAAAGTGCACGGCCGGAGCTCAGAAAACACAGCCTCCAGATTCTGGAGCGATCGAGTCCCAGACTTAGGGCACAGATGTCACACCACACTCTTCCTTTTGCATATTTTTTTACCGTTCTCTTTTCTTTGCCTTTAAATAGCTACGATTTGTGCCAAGGAGCTGGGGATCCAGGCCCCCTTACTCACCCAAGGGACAAACTTCTTTTCAAATCCAACTATGGAAGATGTAAGATCTGGACGTGTCCAACCTGCAGATTTGGGGCGATGTACACACGGGTCCTGGGGCTGCGACACCAGGTCCCATCGCCAGCCCCCCAGGCTCCCTGCCTTCTGGACTCCTGCACTCTCAAGGGGAGGTATGACGAAAATCCCACCATTCACCCCAGTGTTCAGTCTGGCTAGGGAGCTAGGGCATAAACACACGGGAGAGAAGCTAACAGAATGGCAGACAGTGCCAGATGCTAAGTGAGCTGGGTGCATATTAAGAATTTTTAAGGCAGGGGCGCCGGGGGGCTCAGTCGGTTTAAGCGTCTGACTCTTGACTTTGGCTCAGGTCATGATCTCACAGTTCACGAGTTTGAGCCCTGTGTCGGGCTCTGGGCTGAAAATGCAGGGTCTGCTTGGGTTCTCTCCCTCCCTCTCTCTCTCTTTCTCTCTGCCCCTCGCTCACTTGCACTGTCTCTCTCTCAAAATAAATGAACTTAAAAAAAAAAAAAAAGAATTTTCCAGGCAAAGTTGTGGGTTTTGGCTGGAACGAGAGCGAAGAGAGAAAACTCCAATATGCAGAGGATGCCATGGGGACAAGGTGCCCTTCCCAACGTCCTAAGGCCAACGGGAGCTTTCCAGCGCGTCTTAGGAAGAATGAAAGTAGAGGAGAATGTCTTTCAAGAGGTAGAAATCCTCAGATGCTGAGTAATTACCCAGAAGAGATGAGATTCCTAAGACCTCAAAGGACAGAGATACCCCTAAGACACTTCGCAACTGAACTGATACAGAACCATGTTTTCCACCATCGGCAGGTGCGGGGAGCCCCGGAGCGGAAGGAATCATCCCTAAAACTAAGTAGCATTACTTCTTCAGCGTTTGCGCACCTGAGTTCTGTTTGCACATCCTGACCCTGTCACGGAATTTATCTGACGACCCTGTTGAATTCAGCAACAAGTTGCCAGAGGCACCAACTAAAAACTTTGCTGGGGATGACCGGCAGCTTCCCCAAAGTCACTGTCACATTTTTGTCACCAGATGGCGAAAGCGTCCTTTCCAGCTGCCGAGCTTGCTTTCAAAGTGCCAGGCTGCCACACTTGTTAACGTGTGATGCACTCAGAGGGAAATCACAAAGTCCCCTTCTATTTAAACCACCGGGTCTTATTAGCTTCCGATTGCCGGGAGCTGTGTTATTTGGGCGCTGGAGAAAAATGCTGGAGCGCTGCCTTTCAACTCTGCTTCCCCCCCCCACCTCCCCGGAGTGAAACACACCCCCGAGTCTGGTGAATTGCCAAGAACCTCCGGGGAAGCAGCCTGAACTGGGGGTCTGGTTGGACCACCGCGCCTCTCCTGTACAAGCATCATGCATGCGTCCAAGGCCTCCCCAGGTCTCCCTGCAAGAAGCCGGGAGGTGCTATGCAGGGCACGGCTTTCTTTCCACAGTCCCCTAGAAGCAGATCTCTCCCCAAGGCTACGTCAGGTCGCTTACCTGAAACCGTCTTATTAAACTAGGCAAGGCACCTGCGAAGCTCCATTTCCACATGGGAAAACAGCAGGGTCCTTCAGGGACACCGATGCACCTGCCTGCCAGCCTGCATCCTCCAGGCCTTCCATCGGTCAGGACCAGCACGGAGTGCTCGGACCTGCGTGCCCCTCTGCCCTGCCTTCTGTTCCCCAAAGTGAAATGGGCTTGATCCTTGGCCACCTTCCAGCCTCCAGCACAAGCCACTGGCCACCCAGCGACAGAACACTGCGGCTCCCCAGGCCCTGCAGGAGAGATTATTTTTGTTGTTGTTGTTCTCTTTGTCTTTCCACTCTGCCAGAGAACGGATTTGCACACAAAGGGACTTAATTAAGAACTGTCCCCAGAAGCTGTCAGCTTTTCAGTGAGGGGAAGAAAACCACCCCGCCCACCACACAACAGACTAACAGTACAACAGTCTGACACCCCAACGCCACATCAGAGAGTGGCTTTTCCTTCTTCGTGGTTTAGCTTGTGGCAAGACTGTCTAATCACGTCCTTCAAATCCCCTCGTGATGGATTCCCTCAGATTAACACAGATCATGAGGGAACTCACTTAAGAGAAGGGAGAAAAATGCTGGCCATGTTTACGTGGTGCATTCTTCTTGGTGGCAAACAGCTGAGTAGCTTGGCAGAAGAACATTGGTGAACATTCTGGAATGTTCTGACCTGACAGATCACACGGTCAGATGAGATGCGAAAAAGACCATGCGGGCTTCCTGTCATGGAGTGCGTGTTTGGGTCCCCCCAAAATTAACGTTGGAGCCTTAACCCCCCAGTGGGATGGGAGCTGAGGTCAGGAGGGTGGGGCCCCAAGGTTTGATTCCTGTCCTTCAAATACAAGGAAGAGCCTGGTGATCGCGGTCAGCTTTCTCCCCATCGTATGAGGACCCGGGGAGAAGGTAGCCATCTTGAGCCTCAACAGAACCAGACCTTGCTGGCACCATGATGTCAGACTCCCAGCCTCCAGAACTGTGAGAAGTAAATGTCTGTAAACTTCTGCAGTGGGGGCAGACATGTGCCCACAGTGGGCCAGCCCCTGGCCCCCAGACCCTGGCCCGCTGCACACAGAGCAGGGCAGGGAGAGAGGAGAGCCCGTGATCACAGGCAGCCAGACCGGGACCCCCATGCTGGGATACTGGGTCTGCACAGAGCCCCTCTCCTCTGACCCTGGGAGCAGGGCGCCATTGAGACTTGGGGGGGTTGGTTTACATTAATAGATGCTCTGCTCATTCAGATTCCTAAACTAAGCCCTGAATGGAAAGGACACATTGCCAACTGGGCACTGCCAGCCTGGGGCCAGCCTGGGGCCAGACTGGGGCAGTAAGGGCCCCGGGGAAAGATGTTGTTAAAGCCAAACTTCACTGTTTTAAAAATGGGAAAATCTACAGCCTCTTGTGTTAGAATAAAGAGTGAAACATAAGTTATCCCTGGAGAGAAAGAAACAGGGCTTGTTCCTCATTTTATACCTAAATGACTAAAATGAAAAATCTCTCAAAGATGGGGCGCCTGTGGGGGACTCAGCCAGTTGAACGTCTGACTCTTGATTTCAGCTCAGGTCATGATCTCACAGTTTGTGAGTTCAAGCCCTGCGTGGGGCTCCATGCTGACAGCATGGAGCCTGCTTGGGATTCTCTCTCTCTCTCTCTCTCTCTCTCTCTCTCTCTCTTCCCCTCTCCAGCTTGTGCTTTCTCTCTCTAAATAAATCAACATTGAAAAAAAAAAAAAAAAGCCTTCCAAGGAGTAGGCTTTTAAAAGGTGGGTATGAGGGCGGGATGTGGGATTGGTTCTCTCTGAAGGATCACAAATTCAAAATTTTTTCAGGGGCCCGTCGCGTAAGAAAACAAGGTGGTGAACCAGGTGCATGATAGCAAGTGGTGGGGACTGGGGCACGCTAGGAAACTTAACACGCTGAAACCCATAGGCACATCTCATCCTAACAACACACACACACACACACACACACACACACACACACACACCAGAAGAAAACAGAACCATGCCGCTCCGTGTTGGCATTCTTCCTTCGAGACGGCAAGAATAAGGCTTGTCCTCGGCAGGGAGGAACAAAGACGACCCAAGAAGCACGTCTGTCTCCTCTGCCCAGAGCTGGCCAGGCTCCAGGAACAGGGCCCACGCTTCCCAGCTATCAGGTGGCCACGCAGACACCCGTCTGGACGACATGTGAGGTCAGGGTCTGACTGTCCTGAAGCTCCGTTCCGTGCACAGCAGTTGCTGATTCCCGGGAAGGTGCTGGACCGCGGCCCAAGCCCAGGGCTCATGCCATTGGCCCCGCGCTCCTTTCCAAAGCTGAGCCTCTTCCAGAGCGTCCTGGAATTACAACAGGACACTGCCAGCCTGTTCTTCTCCAGATAGGGAAGTCCCCGTCCGCGGTGGAGAAGACACGACAGGGCTCACTCACAAAGACATCCTCTTGGCTCTTAGGTCCCAGAGAGCCGACCCTGGCGGTCACCAGGTGCAAGATGAGCTTTCTTCCTTGGCTTCCTGGAGGGCATGGGGACCAGAGGGGATCTCCGCCCTCAGCCGGAGGTGACGTGAGCCGAGTTGATCCCTCAGGCTGCCTGCGTCCCCGGCTCTTCACAGGCCCAGGGGAAGCCAGTGGCCTTGTCTGATTTCTTTCTCTTCCAGTCTACCCACCCCTGAAATGTCTGCATGCGTGACATGGCTAAGCCACCAGCGGGTCAAAGAACACGTGCGCAGGGCATCCTGGCCACTGAGGACTCCCTGCCCCGTGGCTGAGGGGACAGAGATGCCCCCGTGACAACCTGTCCACTGGCCCAGGGCCGAGTGTCGCTCAGAATATAACCACCAATGATTCAAGAGTGGGACCAGGAGCCCAGCTATAGCTTCTGATACCTTCACGGGAATTAATAAGTAAGAGTCGTGGCTTGTTTGAAACTAAGTTTGTGTTTTCTCTGCCCTAAGCCTCCTACTGAGGGACCGCTTTCAAAAGTCACACGACATTCAAAAGTAAAATATGAGAGGTTGTTTTTAAAGCTGAACAAGGGAGATACATTTGTGTAGCATGTCAACCTTTGAGGAAAGCAAAAAGGCAAAACGGGAGGACCAATCGTTCTGGTACACTTTGGTAGAGACATTACTATTTATTTCTGAGCTGCCTCACGGACAACAGGTACCGAGAGCCAAGAAGGAGGGGCGTATCATCTTGAAGTGATCTGAAGTTTAAAAAAATATTTTTCTCAACGTTTTTATTTATTTTTAGAGACAGAGAGGCAGAGAAAGAGCGGGGGAGGCAGAGAGAGAGAGAGGAGACACAGAATCTGAAGCAGGCTCCAGGCTCCAAGCTGTCAGCACAAAGCCCGACGCCGGGCTCGAACTCACGAACCCGTAAGATCATGACCTGAGCTGAAGTCAGACGCTTAACTGACTGAGCCACCCAGGTGCCCCAAAACATCTGAATTTTATTACAGGAGGGGCAGGAATGATCACCCACAGGCAAAGGGAGCTTGGTGGCGTCTGTGATCAGCAGTCCTGGAAAGCAGGAGGGCCTTTGCAACTGCTTACCTATGGCATGATTTGGCCTAAAGCTGAGCTAGCTACCCCCCACCCCCTGCCCTGGTAATAACTTTTTTCCAAGAACATTTACCAGTTGTATCTGATGGCATTTCCTGTTTGTTTAAGGATAAAGTTGGAACTCAAAATCCATATCTGTAGTCCAGGTGTTCAATTCTAGCCCTCTGGATGTTGGTTATCAGGGGCCATTCTCCACCCTGTAGGATTTTGGCAGCATGTCTGGCCTCCACTCATTGGATGTCAGTAGCATCCCATCCCACCCAAGTTTTGACCACCAAAAACGTCTGCACCCATTGAACAAGTCCCCACAGGGGCAACATGACCCTCAGCTGAGAACCACTGGTCTATGCTTCAGTGAGCAGTAACTTTTCTTCCATTCCTTCTTGACTCTGTGACTTGGCTTCCCAGGTCATGTTCTCCTTCCTGAGTTTCATCCTTTACACTGCATTTTGAAGTTCCTTTACTTATGGTTCATTTGGTGGCATGCTCTATTTTTGTTTAAAAATATCTTCATTCAGCCTCCTTCCTGAAGGATAGTTTTGCTGGATACGTAAATTGGATTAACTCTTCTTTTCTCTTTGTTCTTTAAACACATTCTTCTACTGTTTGGGGTCTTTCTACCAGTGATAAGAAGTCAGCTGTCGGCCTAGTTACTGTTATTTTGAAGGTAAAGTCTGTTTTCTCTGGATGCTCTTAAAATCTTTTGCCTTCAGTGCTCTGCAGTCTCACTATGATATGGCTACAGGTGAATGTATTTTTGTTTATCTTTCTTTTTTTAAATATTTTTTAATGTTTATTTATTTTTGAGAGAGAGACAGAATCGAGCAGGAGAGGGGGAGAGACAGAGGGAGACACAGAATCCAAAGCAGGCTCCAGGCTCTGAGCTGTCAGCACAGAGCCCGATGCTGGGCTGGAACCCAGGAACCTCGAGAACATGACCTGATCCGAAGTCAGACGCTTAACCAACTGAGCCACCCAGGTGTTCCTGTTTACCTTTCTTTAAATTCCTAGGGATTCATTAATTGGAAAATCAAGGTCTTTCAACTAGAATGTCTGGCATTCCATCCCTTCATTTTTCCTGTATTTTCTACTGCCTCTTCCAGAATTCTGATCTGATCCACGTTAACTCTTCTCTGTCCTCCATGTAACAAAGCATCTCCTTCCTACGTTCCATCCGTGTGTCCATATTTCACTCTGGGTGACTTCTCCAAATCTATCTGCTAGTTCGTTGAATTAGCTTATAACCTGTACCTGATGTAAAGCTGAACCCTCCCATTGATTATCAATTCAAACTATTATATACTGCTGTATACAAGTTCTACCTGATTCTTCTTCAAAACTGATCAGTATTGGGAATATACTTGTTTTGTCTATCTATGCATTTTATTTCAACATAGAGTTTTTGCATATTAAATAGTCTCATTTTTATTCCAACACCTGGGTCTCACTGGATTACTTTAGTCTCAGCAAACTCTTGCTTACGATGCCCCTTCTTGTGTGTAATTTTAATTTTGCTATCACATTCTTTGGAATGCTACTTGTGGGGATTCTTTGCGGCCCCGGGGGAGGGTGCATTCCTCCTGGGGACATTTGTTTCTATCAGACACCTGTCGTCATTGCCAGCCAGGGACGCCCCCCCCCCCAACCCTGCCTTTCAGCACAAATACCCCACCTGGATTTTCTGGACCATCCAGGGAAGCAGCTTCATGCTCGTAAGACAGCACATGCACTAGATACAGAAAATGTTCAGAAAAAACCTGTCAGCTCAACTCAGCCGTGAGGCCCATCCAGGGGGGTCTGTCTGCAGTCCTCCTTTGCAGGACATGCTTTTTGGGGGAGCATGGCCTTATGAGATACACCCCGGTGTGATGTTCTCTCTCCCTGGGGCCATGGGTTTGTCAGGTACCCCAGCCTCGATCCCAGGCATCAGACGATGCTCTCAGATGGTCACCACTGCAAGGTTGACTTTCCTGTCTGGATTTTACCTCTAGGGATTAATTTTTCTCAATTTTTTTTTCCCATTTCAGTTGTGCTTTTAAGAAGATGAGTGGGTTTTTTTTTTTAATGTTTATTTATTTTTGACAGAGAGAGAGAGAGAGAGAGAGAGAGAGACAGAGAGCACGAGTGGGGGAGGGGCAGAGAGAGAGGGAGACACAGAATCCGAAGCAGGTGCCAGGCTCCCAGCCATCAGCACAGAGCCAGACGTGGGGCTCGAACCCACAAACTGTGAGATCATGATCTGAGCAAAGTCGGGCGCTCAACCAACTGAGCCACGCAGGCACCCCAAGATGTGTTTTCTATGATATCTGGGATTTCACGAGTTTTTTTAAGTGCTGGGTTTTCGGGCTATTAGTTTTCTCTATTCCCGGGCGAAGGGTGGTCTCACCACGTTTAAAGCAAAATCCTTTCCGCCATAACCAGAGATTATGGCACAGAGCCACACGGCTTCTTAATTTTCCATCCCTATGCTTCTCCATGGGCCTCGGGCTTCTGAGAGAACTCACAGGGCCATGGGCAGATGCCTGACATCATCCTTTTCTGCAGATTCGAAAGGCACTCCGTGTCCTGGCCGCACCCCAGTGCCCGACAGAAATAGAATGAGAAGTGAAATCCAGCTGGCAGGATCTCAGGCTTGGAACAGAAACAGCAAAAAAAGGATTTCCAGCTATGTGGTCAGAAGCATACCACAAAGGATGGCTATAGGGTACACAGGCTAGGTGGAAAAGCATCATCTTCCACCCAAACTCACAATTGTGCTCTTTGAGACAAACTCTTCTCCTCTTCCCCCTAGAAACCTGTCCCAGGCATGCCCTGTCATTTAAAAACAAACCTTCGACAAGAGTCTAGATGGGCAGCTTCCAGCTGGGTGCCTTGCAGAGCCCCACGATGCTTCTCACAGCACATCACACACCTTGTGGTCACTGCCTGCGACGTTGGGGTCACTGCCTGTTTACTGGGGGCACTCCAAGGTTTGGCGTTATGTCTCCAGGATCGTGTCCAAAGCCTGGCAAGTATTTACCCCCCAAAATATATTTAAAAATGTTTTCTTTTGAGGTTTGTTTTTGAAAGAGAGACAGACTGTGAGTGGGGGAGGGGCAGAGAGAGAGAGGGAGACACAGAATCCGAAACAGCCTCCAGGCTCTGAGCTGTCGGCACAGAGTCTGACATGGGGCTCGAACTCACGAAGTGTGAGATAGTGGCCTGAGCCAAAGTGGGACGCTTGACCGACTGACCACCCAGGCACCCGCAAAAAAATATTTTTGAATTAAAAAATGCAAGAAGAAATTCTTGTTGGGATTGATCAGATTTGGAGATACCTTCCACCAAAGGAAATATTTATGGGAAAACCCCAGAGAGGCCCTCCCTAATGCTGAACCTCCACAGTCAGTCTTCCCAGGGACTAAAAACCCTCCAGGGGGGTAGTCACCTCCCACAAGAGGCACGCTCACCAGGGAAGCCCCCAGAAACCACATTCACCTGGCTGCAGGCTTATTCTCTCTCTCTCTCTCTCTCTTTTTTTTTCAGTTTGTTCAGAGCTTTGTAGGTTCAAATTGCCTTCACGTATATCTCATTTACTTCTCATAAACTGAGAGATAAGCAGGATACTCTTTACTTTGGACCACTGGAAAATAGGAGGCTCTCAGAATTGTTCAGGGGTACGAGAATGAAACAGAACAAGGGCTCACACAGACATCTTTAGAGGGTTAAGTGCTCTGTCCTAGAGGACGCTGAGACCCTCCACTCGCACTGAAGGAGGCGGACACTCAAGATGTCCTACTCGGAAGGACACAGATACTTATTTTGTTCTAGATGGCCTGAGTCAAACCCACAAAAATAACCCCTTGGCCAAGTTGGTCCAGCACTGGACACAAATGTGGGGCAGGTGTCCCAAACCTGTTTGAGCTTTCCCTTCTCCACGTACCTGGGATTCTCGTGGTCACACACAAGATGCCACTTCATGACCATATGGTCACGGGCATAAGATGGCATAGTTGGAAGGGCAACAGTCTAGGACTCAGATCCTGGTTCCATCATTTACTAGCTCCATAACTTGGATCAAGTCACTTAACCATGTTGAATTTTGAAGGTCAACACCTGGCCACACCGGAAAGTTTCAGAGAAAGCATATGGACTTCCCCCTTTAAAACAATTGTTACTCTTAGTGATCCTGAGTGGCTCAGTCAGCTGAGCGTCTGACTTTGGCTCGGGTCATGATCTCGCAGTTCATGAGTTTAAGCCCCACCTCAGGCTCTGTGCTGACAGCTCAGTGCCTGGAGCCTGCTTTGGATTCTGTGTCTCCCTCTCTCTCTCTCTGGCCCTCCCCTGCTAGTGCTCTGTCTCCCTCTCTCTCAAAAATAAATAAGCATTAAAAAATTTTTAAAACAAACTGCTACTGTTTAAATGGCTTTGGGCAAGAAAGGCAGAAACTGACAGGTCCAGAATTGAGAAAATCTTACTCAGAACCCAACCAAACTCAGGCTTAGCAACAACACAAGCATCCGGCCGACTAGAGAACATTAGCTTTACGCAGCTTGATTCATTGTACTTTGCAAAGGTAAATAATAATAGTATTGTTTTATGTTAAGTAACATCAACCTGAAGAACGGAAATAAATACCATGCAACTGAAAAATATGATGAATGTGTCTCTCTCCTGGCACCTTTTCATAATTGCAATAGAGATCTACTTGGAGCTTTTGATTCCAGATTTCATGGAGGAAGTTTTTTCATTACTAAACTTCTGGAAAGGAGATTCTGCAGCAGGGTTAATCATGGGTCAGACACTGACGCCCTGGGAGAGCCTGGGCTCCCCGGCGGCCCCACATCCCCGTGCCTGCGGATCTCTGTCCAGCTGCCTCCGGTTCAACAGGCCTCTCGCTCTGAAAAACAGGCGAGCAAGCAGTACTTATTAATAATGCAGCGTCTCTTTTTCTTCAAAGACTTCCACAATTGCTAATCAGAGTTCCTGATCACTACGAGAGCCACCGCGGACAGGCGGAACTGGCATCACACGACCCAGAAGCCAAGACGCGAGCAGTGTTCGTGTTCCTGGAGGGCCTTATCCACAGGCGGGGGTTGTATAAATTGCTTAGATGCTACAAAGCACCGGGACAAGCTTGCGGACCCTGCTTCTAACCTCACGGTCCCCCAGGGCATCAGGAGACCCCGTGAGGGGAACAACTTAATTTTGTGGCTCAAACTGCAATTGTTTTCTGTTGGTAAACTCCAAATCTGACCTGCTGCCTGCCTTCCTGCCTGGTAGTCATCGGGGCAGATCTGAAACTGCTCCAGGGAGCCCCCACCGGAGAGCCGCTCATTAGTTGTGTCTGGCTCACAAATCTACCACCATAAACAGTACAGTAGGTCCTAACAGCGCTCGGAATGGAATAGGCACAGAACGACAGTGGTTTAGGTGGGCTGCCTGCCTGGCTATGCTTCTCGGGCAGTGAGTTTATCACCAATCACCCCTGCACCTTCTTTGTAAATTCTTTCTTCAATCGTACTTGCCAGGGAGGCTTCCCCTGGCCACAGTCCTTGTATCTCCTTGGGCTCGTCCATGTGAGGTCAACTCTGGCCTCCGACACCTGTTATGGCTATGTTACAGCCTGGACTGTGCCCTCCCTCCCAAATTCTCAGGTTCAGGTGCCAACCCCCGGTACCTCCAACTGTGACCGTATTTCAAGACAAGATCTTTACAGAGGCAATTACGTTAAAATGAGGTCATCCAGGTGGGCCCCAATCTAATATGACCTGTGTGAGGAGACTGGACGCAGACGCACACAGAGCGTGAACTTGGTGAGGACACAGGGAGAAGACGGCCGTCTACAACGCCAAGGAGAGAGGCCTCCGAAGAAACCAACCCTGCCCCCACCTTGATCTCAGACGCCCAGCCTCCAGAACCGTGAAACAATAAATCTCTATGGTTTAAGCTGCCTGGTCTGTGGTCCTTTATGACGGCAATGCCAGCAAATGAGCATGTCCCCAGGAAGCAGAGAACACATGAAAATGCCATTCATTTAAAAAAAAAAAAAAAAAATACAAACCAGCAGACCAGGCTTCCTTCTCCAAAGTTGGATACCTGCTCGTGTAAGTTGAAGAACAGACCACTTGGTGGAATTTGAGAGGCAGTGGAGAAAACTCCACCAGCAACTACATTTTTACGTGGCTACACAAATTAAGTTGCAAACACCCCTAGAGACATGAGGATGTTACTCTAGTCATTATCAGCGTAAGGGGATTTCGTGGGCGTGGCGAGTGAGGTCTTCCACTGACATCTGGCCGAGATTATCAGCCAAGCTGCGAAGAAGAGGGATTGTGATGGCGTCTGTAGGGAGCAGGGAGAGGAGGGAAAAGACGAAACTGTGAAAATTGGGCAAAGAGCCACATGCCCAAAAAGAGCAGCCCAGGAAGACGGAGGGAAGCCGCCTCGCAGGGGCCAGATGCACAGCATCACAGGCACCAGGCAGGATCTGTTTCCCAGACAGACGCCCAGAGTGAGCCCCCAGCCTCCATCACTCACTACCTCCCTCTCTCTGGGGAAGCACAAAACAGATGCCTCAGACACCCGTGTGCCTCCCAGGGAAGGAGGCCCAGCACTGGCCTCCCTTTCCCCTCCTTCCTTGCTGCGGTGACCAGCATTCCAAGCAAGACACACACGGACCACAACCCCCGTTTCCTTAACCTTTTCTTCGGAGAAGAGCAAAGCGCTTCAGACAGAACGTGCTCTCCTTTTCCACTGCCCACACACGGTGCTGTGCAAACTACAGACCACACTAGCGGAGCTCTCGCTGAAAGCCCAGAACCTCCAGAGCAGAGAGGTGGACAGTGGTCGTGCCCGGGCACTCGGCACCGCAGCTGGGCGTAACTGCAACCCCCCTAGTCACAGAAACGAGCATGACATACACATCGTGCAGAATGAAATCATTAGGGGGTTGTACGTGTTAGGGGAGCAAGTGCGTCACCGAACGCGTAGAAGCTTTGCGACATTCATGCACGTGTCCATCCTGGCAGCCGCTGATGACTGGATGAAAGTTGAGAATGAAGTACCACTTGGAGACGAGAGATGTACTTAACACTCAAAAGAGAGGTTCACGGGTACCTTAATTCTTCCCAAGAGTATCATCTCTCCAATCTCCCGTTTGTTGCCAACACCCCCCCATCTCCAGAGCCTGCAACACGTTCTGCTTCCTGACCAACGATTTTTGAATCACATAAGAGTCCCCCCCCCACCCCCACCCCTTCCCTGGCTCGCAAAGGCAGCTCCGTGGCACCCAGCACTTAGCGATGAATTACTACAACACAAGTTTGAATTCTTCTGTCTGTCATCTCAGGCAGATGACTGGCCACCCTGTGGCGTGTCTGGGATTTTTAGATCGAAATGCAGCTGACTTCGTGAGACTCTTTTAGGAAATGACTATAAAACAAGATACGATGCAACCAACAAATGCAAACGATAAAAACTAACGACTTGCCTTTGTTCTTATAACCCTGAGAGATTTTTCTCATGAGCCTAAAACTCAAGAGAATTATTTTGTTGGGCTCATGCCTACAGCCCCGGCCCAGGCCAACATGGAAGGTACCCCTGGGTAGGGAAGATACCTCTTCCCAGGGTAGATACCTACCTCTGGGTAAGGAAGGTACCTCTGGGTAGGCACCTGGGAAGGTACCTGGGTTTTGCCAGGACCTTTGCTTCAGCACCAACACACCTGGGGAGACGTGTGCCCGGCTTCCCACTAGCAAGGGAGCCTTGTGAGGGCAGGGCGCCTACCTAACTCCTGGTGTATGGTCAGGGTCTGGTTCATAGGAGTTTCTCGACAAAGTTGTCTTTGTTTCTTCGAAGGGCTGGAGTGAACAACTGTGCTAAACAGGCTGGCCTGGGGATGCATCCTGGGCATGAGGCCGGCCGTTAGAGCTCCAACCAGCCTTAGCTAACAGATGAGGAAAACAACCCCAGAGGAAAGATGCGATTTGTCCTTGTCGTGCTGGTTAGTGGCAAGGCCAGGATGGACACCTGTGTTTCCCGACTCTAAATCCCAGCACTCCTTCCACACTTGCTACCTTATCTACAGATCAGTCCTTCCTGGCTTTCTATTTCTACCACACCAGGGATTGATTCTTCAAATTCCTTAGGGGCCATCACATCCTGGGCATATCCTGAATGTGTGGATCTCCGAGGCTGGGCTCCGGGGGCCTCCAGCAGGATTCCTTTCCCCCTGCCTTCCCTCCCTGCTCAGTGCTGGGGGCTGCAGGCCCCAGGACGCCCCCTGTCACCCAGGAAACCCTGTCTCTGCCCAGTCAACAGGCCACGTGTCCAGACAGGCCTCCCTTGGGGGGTCTGGGTGAAGATCTGTGCAGTTCTGCCCAGGCCACGGAGCGGGGGAGAGGCAGGGCTGTTAGAGTTCCCCGAGGGACCAGCACGTGCAAGGGGCCAGCATCTCCATCCAAACCTGTGCCCCAGCGGGGCTGGGCTTCTGTTTCACATAGCAGCATGTAAGGGGAAAAGCAGACAACGTGCATTAGCACAGCTCGGCCTGACTCATGAGTCTGCTTCTTAACGGCAACCTTGTCTTCACCCTGTTATTTAAATATTCTGTGCCTCAGTTTCCTCTTCCCCATCAACCGGAGATCACAGGTAAGCATCTGTTTCACAGTATGTTATGAGGTTTAACCAAGTTAACACACGGGAAAAGCGCGGCCTGCAGCCTGACGCACAGTAGGTGCTCAGGAGATGGCCAGCGCTGTAAACACTGTTACTAGTATGCCCCTAAAATAATAATAATAATGATGATAATAATAATAATAATAACCCTAAACCACACTTTCTGGTTTTTGCCATCCACTGTTTTGGCATCCAATGATCAAGCATTTTCTTTTCCTTTTGAGGACATTTGCGTGATACTCCAACCCATAATCTGGGGAGATGGCTTATTTATAGAAATGGTCTCCCTTAATTAGCTATTAGCAGAAGACTATACCCCAAATGGCACGCAGAATTACCCCGTGTTTGGAAACAGGTTGAGCATTTCAGCGGCCACGCTTTTTAAATTAGAAGCAGTGGATTACCAGGGACAGCACAGCCAGTAAGTGCTGGGGGTGGGGGGGCGGCCGTCCCCTCAATGCCGTGGGCCTCACCCTCTCCAAACCCTTTCACGGCGAAGACCCGAGGAATTAATGTGGATCGGCCACTTTGCCTTAAAGATTACCTCCGCTCTGAAAAGACTGATCGTGTTGAGGGGACGCGAGCACAGCGCTGTCCGCCTCTGGGAACCAGAACGCGCCTCTTCTTCAAAGTGGGGGCGCCTAGCGCGCGGGGAGGTTTCACCCCGCGGCGGGAGGTGCAAAGTGGCCCCGGCGGGCGCTCGCCTCTTACCACGAACTCCTCCAGAGTCTGGTAGGTCTTGCCCCGGAACTCGCAGTAGTTCTTCCTCTCCTTGCACTGCGGACAGCACTGGCTCGTGTCGACGTGGATGCAGCGCGGGTGCAGCCGCGGGCACTCGGGCTGCGCGCACAGCGGCCCCTCCTCGGTGCACAGGCACGGGCAGGCCGAGGGGCCCGGCGCGAACTTCTCCCCGATGGCGTACACGAAGCCGCTCTCGTCCACGCAGCCCTTTCCGCGGTAGTCCGGGTACGCGTACTCCTCCGGCGGTTCCGGCGTGGGCGCCAGGTCCGGGCCGGCCGCGTCCTGGGCGGCGGCGGCGGCGGCAGCGGCGGCGGCGGCGGCGGCCGGGGGCTCCCCCTGCGGGGTGTCCCCGCGGGCCCGGCCCTGCAGGTCCCCGGCCTTGGCGCCCCCGCCCTGGGCGGCCCAGGCCTGCTTCTGCTTGCTCCACGCCTCCCGGCCGGCGAGCCCGCGGCCGCCCTTGCTCTTCCAGTCCCGGCCGCCGCCGCCCTCGTCCCTCGCGGGGCGCCCGAGCTCGCTCACCCGCCCCGGGCCGTCCCGAGACGCGTGCTCGCGCTTCTCCTGGCCCGGCTGCTCCGGCGCCTGGGCCAGCTTCTCCAGCGGGATGCTCGGACTGCACAGAGCCACCATCAGGCAGCAGGTGACCAGGAGGGAACTGGACAGCGCGCCAACTGCCATCGCAGTGGAGCTGGGCATCCCCTACCACGTCCCGGCGGGCGGGCGGGCGGGGAGCGCGGCCGAGGGGCGAGTCGCATTCACAGCCCGGGGGCGCGCCGCCGCCAGCCGGGAGCCGCCGTCCCTGCGGAGAGAACAGCAGCACAGCTGAGCCCCGCGGCCCGCGCGCGCCCGGCCCCCACCCGGCCCCGCGCCGCCCGGCCCTGGCAGCGCTCTAGAGGAACGAGCCGTGCGGCGCGGGCGGGGGCAGCATGCCCAGCGTCGGAGCCCCGCCGGCCCCCCAGACCTCACAGATGGGGCACGCGGACGTGGCGGCGGGGTCCCCGAGAGACGCCGGCCGGCGGCGTTTCTCCCGCGGCCGCGGCTAGCGGTGGGGACGGCCCTGGGCGGGTGGCGGAGCCGCGGCTGCCGGAATGCAGCGAGCCGGTCCCGCGCCCCGCTGCGAAACTCGGATGGAGCCACATAATCCGGGAGCCCGGGGTGTGCCCCCTGGGGTGCCAGCCACGCGGTCTCAAAGGTTACTCAATGGAGAATTCCGCAGTGGAGTTGGGCACGGGAGACCGTGCGGGAGGATGTGGGGGGACCCCCCTGGCTCTCCTTAGGGCCTTTGGGGAACGGGGAGGGAGGGGGTTAACAGAGCTCCCAGGACCCCGTGATTCATTTCCCAACAACTTTTTAAATGCCTGCTGGACAGGGAGCAGAAGCCACATCCCCGCCCTCCTCCCTTGGCCCAGAAGCTCGGGAGGATGTCCCTGACCGCCCCCGGCGGCGGGGTCGGGGGTCCCGGAGGCTTCAGCTCCCCCACGGGTCCCCCCGCGCCCTGCCAGCCGCTCAGCAACTCGGAGCGTTGGCGAGAGATCCCCGAGCGGGCCGCAGCGCTGGGTTCGTGATCGTTTTCACCCAGGGCGGGGGGGGGGGAGGTCGTAGCGGTGGAGCCCGAAGTGCCCAGGCAGCACCAAGCAGTGCGTTGGGGGAGCTGGGGGTGCAGGGCGGGAGCGAGTCCCTTTCACTCTCCCCATCTCCCAAAGCCTCTCTGGATCCCAAAGTTTCTGCCGCCCAAAGGGGCCAGGAGAACCCTAGACGCGCCGCAGGGTGCGGGCAACCCAGCCTCTCCCCACCTCGCCGTCCATCCTCCACCCCTCCACCCGGCGCGCTCCAGGGGGTCTTTACCCCGCCCCCTCCCACCGCCCAAACCCCCCTCCAGGAGACCTAGAACGACCGTGCCCTGTGCTCACTCCCAGCCCCGGCTCGATGGACCGCAGCCCAGGGCGAGCCACCAGATTACAAACTTGGGGTCGGGGGTTCGGGAGGATGGGGTCCTCCCGAGCAGCCAGAGGGTGGAGCGGTGCCCCGGGCGCGTCCCGGCGCTCTGGGCGCCGACACCCCACATGCACCCTCGGGCCCCGGGGGCGGGCGCGCAGCCTACATACATGAGCGCAGGGCGCGGGCCGGACGCCGGGCTCGCGGCGGGCTCCGGGGCGGCAGCGGCGGGCGCGGTCCCCGGGCGCCGGCGCCCATCCTCCTGCCGGCGGGGGAGCCGCGCGGGGCGATGCGCGGCGGCGGCCGGGGCCCGCGCCCGCCGCGGCCGCCCCGGAGCCCGCCGCGAGCCCGGCGTCCGGCCCGCGCCCTGC
>NC_064816.1:61417622-61537514 GCF_023721935.1 Panthera uncia | reverse complement strand
GAGGCCGGGCCGCCGCGGCGCGTCGGAGGGAGCCAGGAGAAGCCCGGAGCGCGGCGGGCGGGCGGCCGGGCGAGTGGCACCGGGCCGGCCAGGGAGCCCGCGCGCCCGCCTCCCGCCGCCTCCCGCCCCGCGCGCTCCCCGCTCCCTCCGCGGCGGCCCCCGCTTTCTCGCCAGGCGTCGCTGCTGCGGCCTGGCGCCGCGGGGAGTCAGGGACCTCCCGCCCCCTCGCTCCCGCGCCCGGCAGCGCGACCCACCTGTCAGTCCCTCGCGCGGCCGCCTGCCCACCCCGGCTGCCATTCTCCTGCCTCGTCACTCACTCTCCACTGCGCCTTTCATCCGCGCCTTTTTCTTTCCTTGATTCTTTTCTTCAATTTCTTCCTTCCTAATTACCTCCCCCCCCCCGCCCCGGCCTTCCTGCCTGTGGACAGCTTGGTTTGGCCCCTGTTGAAAACCCCCCAAACTCTTCGATTTGGAATTCGAAGGCCGCGTTAGCTTAGCCGACTGTCGCGAGTTATTTTCCTCTTTGCATGCGGAGACACAGAGGTGTATAGACGGGTGAGAGTAAGAAACGCATAAAAATCCGGACAGCGTCCCTTCTGAATCTCTGCCAACCTCTCTCTCGCCCCTCAGTGTCCCTTTCCCTGCTCGCTCTCTGTCCGCCACAAGTAGAAACGTCTCGGGTTAATTTTGTAAGGATGCTCAACTGCTAAGCAGAGAGCCCCGTGCGGTGCAGACTTGGACTTGCTCTTTGATCCTGGGCACCGGATAGTAATGTTACTTTTCCTGGATAAAGGGGGAAAAAAGGTACCTGTTCAAATTAACTCCAAAAATGGAATTTTTGTAAGGCTGTGCATTCCCTGGGCTACGTCACCAGAGAATCCCTGAGAACACTCCTATGCAGAACACCCCTCTTCCCCGCCAAGGTCAGGCTCTGAGGGGTGGGAGAGGGGAGGAGGACACTGAGACAAATTCCTGTTCTCCCACACCAGATGAACATGGAGTGCCACAAAAGACAGGGGGCCACAGGAAGCCTGGGGGCACGCTGCTTCCCCTTAACCACAAAAACAAAAACAAAACAAAACTAAACTAACAACCAAAAAAAAAAAAAAAAAAAAAGAAAAGAAAAGAAAACCCAACAACCCAAACCAAAAAAACACAAAAAACAAAACAAAAAACAAATAAAAATTAAAAACCACTTCCAAAATGATTTGAGCCTTTCTGCCTTAGAGTCCCTAACGTCCCTTCTTCCTGTCACCTCACCTGGAGAGGCAGGTCACATTGTCCCAGGCTAATTCTTCTGCAGTCTTTTAACTATCACATTTGTTTTGCCAACTGCTGTCATGTGGTTGCACTGGGGGTGGTCCCAGGTACAGGTGACTAATAACAAAACCCTACAAGTATGTGCCCAAGATTCTACTTCTAGCTGAAAAATTGGTTGGGGGTCCGATTGAGGGAATCATGATGTCTCTATATCGATCCCGCCTCAATCAGTGTTCTCCTGGAATCAGAAAGCCTTTGTCCCAGCCTCCTGGGCACAGTGGAGAGCCACAATTATGAGACAGTGAGGCTCGCAGGAAGAAGCCTGACAAAATTAGGAGCTAATTGTGCGACCCAGCATCCAAACCACTTTCTGTCAGATGCTCTCAGAGGTGGTGGGATAGAATGAAGGGGGGTGGTGGGGAAGCAATTTTAGAAGGATTTCTGCCCTTAGTGAAGAAAAACAATACCCGTGCAGCCTTGATTAGCTGAGAAATTCAAGGAAGTACTGGGACTTTGCAGGCTTCAGGAGAATTTATTGCATTGGCAATAAATTGTTCAGTTCCTTCCTTTCTTCCTCCCCCCCCTCCTTCCCTTCCTTCCTTCTTTCCTTCCTCCCTCCTTCCCTCCCTCCCTTCCTTCCTTCCTTCCCTCCTTCCTTTCTCCTTTTCTATTCTTTCTCTCCTTCTGTATTTGTCTACTGTCTCCTCAGGCTACAGATTAAGAGGCAGCAGCAGACAGATCACTTGGTGTCTCAGGAGCTTGCTTTTCCCATCTTCAAAAGGAAGAAAAGAAAATCTGCAAATGGATAGGAAGCCTGGCGTGCTCTGGGACTGTGGCATATTTCTGCCCCCAGTATGTTCCTTCCGTCTTTCCTTCTGGGTGCTGGAGTTAAACCCATCGGCAGAAGCACAGCCTTGCTTACTTAGCAGTGAGTCTGAGAATAAGTGCCCATCCATCCTGAGCAACAGACAGAGGAGACTGGTTCCAGGCTAAGGTCAAGGTTGACTCTTCAGTTGTCTTTTCTGTTTTAATTTTTTTAAGTTTGTTTATTTATTTTGAGAGAGAGAGAATCCCAGGCAGGTTCCTGCCAGCGCAGAGTCTGACACAGGGCTTGAACTCAGGAACCACAAGTTCATGACCTCAGCTGAAATCAAGAGTGGGACACCTAACCAACGGAGCCACCCAGGCGCCCCGTCTCTTCTGTGCTAAATAAGAACATGATACAGTTTTATATGTCTATAATGAAAATTACCTTCCTCTCCAGGCAAGACTCAGTTTGTGTCTCTGTGACAGGCCTTGTGGCAGCTGACTTTCTCACAACTCTTGGGTGGCTGTAGCCTCTTCCTAAATGAGGGGCTCATTTGAGCCATATTTGGGTCATATTTCTGTGCTTAGTCTGGGATCTATGTGGCCTACGTGGAGGAAGGAAAGAAGGAAGGAAGGAAGGAAGGAAGGAAGGAAGGAAGGAAGGACAGGAGGAAGGGAGGGAGAGAGAGAGAGAGGAAGAAAGAAAGGAGGGAGGGAGAAAGAGAAGAGGAAAGAAAGAAAGAAAGAAAGAAAGAAAGAAAGAAAGAAAAGAAAGAAAGAAAAAGAAGAAAGAGAAAAAGGAAAGAGAGAGAGAGGAGTGTAGGAGGGAGGAGGGAGGAAGGAAGGAAAGGAGGAGGGAGGGAGGTTGGAAGACAAGGAGGTTGAGAACAAGGGAGGAAAACGCCAGAAGAAACACACTCCTCCCTCATACAATGCTGGGCATGGTCACACTGCATCATTAACACCCATAGTGTTAGTACCCCCAGTCCCGGGGAAACCATTATTGTTTTCCATTTTGCCAATGGGAAGTCACAGAGGTCCTGAGTTCACTAAGGTCCTGAGTTCACTAAGGTCGCAGCCAACTCGGCTCAAGCCAAGTTAACGTGGGAACCTCAGTCTCTAATGGGTTCTCTTGTCCTGGCGCAGCACCACTGGTGGCCTCCAAGGAGGCCTCTGTGGGTCACTTAGTGCTAAGTACTTAGCACACCGCTTCTCTCCAGCCCCCTACTCAGCCACTCCTGAGATGTAATCACTGGGCCCTACAACCCCGAGGACATGGAAGGGACTAGACCAGACTGTGTGCCCTTGAGGCCAGTTCCTGGCCCTCCCGAGTGTCTCGTGCTTTAGAATTATGCCGGGAACTCAGATGACATCTGCCAAGGAATCAGGGCACAGATTGGTGAGTGCCTAACTGAAAGGGGGTAACTTGATGAAATGTCTCCAACCTGGAACAAGAGTGGTGAGGATCAGGCTCGTCTTGAGGGGACAGACAGGACAAGAAACAGGTGCGTGGGGATGGGAGGCACATCCGAGGTTCCAGTCGGATGTCAAGTCGAGGAGATGGTCCTCGAAAAGAGGGACGAAGCCACCCTCTGGAATGGGGGTGGCCAGGTGTCTGTGTCTTGAAAGTGGATAAGAGACTGCGTGAAATACGATATGGGAAGAGGTTTAGGATGACTTCACACGAGGCCAGGGCCTGTGGGGACTGGAGATCACCAGCACAGAGGGGGCAAGTGCCCTGTGCATTTTCTCTGCTGGGGATGCAGGCCCCGGAGCCGGCTCCAGATGTGGGCGGTGCACCCAGCCCTTGCCAGGGGAGGAGCTGCGGAGCAGGGTCCTGGGACTGATAGCCTTCGTCAAGCTCAAGTCTGGCCCAGGCCACAGGGCGGGCTGTGACTGCAACACTGTTTACCAAAAATGCGGAGCCCTCACTGTCTCGCACTGATTGCCGGGGGCCCCATACTCAAGCGTTTCCTTTCATTTCGCACAAATCCTGGGCACAGCTGCCTTTGACTTGAATTCTGGACTCTGGCCAGCAAAGGGGAGGAGCGATAAAACCGTCACCTTTCAAGGGTTCGAAGGAGTAAAAGCTACTTCCCCAGGCCGTCGAGGGTGAGCGGGACCTTTTCGGTCCAGACAGAAGGGTGACCACTAGTAACTCAGCTTAATGAGTGGGGGAAGCCACCTTTGGTCCTCTGCTGGCTTTTTAAGGGTGTGCACAGAGCAAGCCTGGTGGTGAAGGGAGCCACTAATTAAAGTTCTGCTCTGGATTGGGCTACCGGTCAACTCCTGCTTACCCTTTGATGCATGCCTGGGGTTGAGAGTTACTGCTCCCGGGGCCAGCCCACGACACAGACCGCTCGATCACGCTGCACTTCGGAGACTCACCCTTCTGCTGTCGTGCCAAAAGTCAGCAGCATCTGTTCAGAGAATGGAGTGAATGACTCACAGATTTTCTTCTAAAATCAGGGGCAAAACCTGAAAGGAGGCTTCCAGGGATCCGGTATTAATACACGCTAAAGTCGTGCACTGCATTAACATTGCACACCGTAGACACCTTGACCACTGAGAAGGTTTCAGAAACAATCGTTATGAAATGGGCCCATCAGCGGGTATTGGTCTAAGGAGGAAGTTGATGGCAGGTGCTGGGTGCCTTATGCGGACTCTGGGCAGGATTTCCTTGGGGTTCATCCCAAGAATCTGGAATCCAGTCTGGAGCACTTCTGATACAGGGTATGTTTTCTTTCTTTCTTTCTTTTTTTTTTTTTTCATGTTTATTTATTTTGAGAGAGAGAGAGAAAGAGCAGGGGAAGGGCAGAGAGAGGAAGAGACAGAATCCCAAGCTGACAGCACAGAGCCCGACATGGGGCTCGATCTCACGAACTGTGAGATCATGACCTGAGCCAAAATCAAGAGTTGGAGGCTTAACTGACTGAGCCACCCAGGTGCCCCCAGGATATGTTTTCTCATGACTGCTTCTCTGGCCCATGGTCCTCCTCAGAGTCAAGCACCAGGCCCGGACATGGCACGTCCAGAGGCCTGGCACTACTTATACTCTGTTCCCAGGACCCCCAAAGCGGGCTGTGCAGACATGCCTGGCTGGGCTGATAGCCTTATGAGGGGAAGGGTGTTTCCATACGGACTAAACACAAATGGGCGGTACTTGTGTCTTTGGTGGAGAGTCAGGCAATGCATCTTCCCGGGATGACTTCTCTCCCAAGCCCCAAGCTGCTTGGTTTCTGGAACCTTCCATGGTATACCAAGGGGACTTTGAAATCCTCTGGAGCATGTCAGCATTCTCCCTGAGGTGACGGCAACCCTACAGGAGTTAGTGCTGAAGATGGTCGGTCAGGGACACTCCTTGGGCTCAGACATGAGCAAGTGATTGGTGACAATCCTGACCCCATTCGCATGAGCCTTCTGGTCCCCAGACGGCTTCTGCGCAGACACTGAACATGGGCCCGCCCGGGCGTCTGGGCCTTAGATGGACACAGCATGAGTGAATCATAAATCTCAGATCAAAGTGGAAGGGACAGGCTATTCAGGAAATGGCCATTGGTTGGCACTTAAACCAGGAGAAACCGAGGACCAAGGGAAGTGTGGAAAGCGCGTGATAGGTGCCCGACACTGCCCTGGCGCACTCCCAGGCACACCTGAACAGGTTTCCTCCCCACACAGAAACTTCGGTGGAACCCACCTGTACGGGATCCACCTGCCAGACTGGGGCAGACACCAGCAAACTGCCCAAGGAGCCTCCTCCAACAGTCTTTTCTTCCCTCCCAAATCTACCCCCCTCAGCATTCGTAAGATGATGCTACACATACCTGTTCAATCGTGTCTCTCCCCTCCCATGCTCCAGCGTCATTACCACGAGTCGCTTGTGTATTTCTAGCGCCGAGCTCCAGGGACATCGGTGGCTCGTGGCCGAGCCGTGGCGACTGTTTATCGAGTGAATTAACGAAAAAGTGCAAAGGACAGGACACCAAGTGCTCTTTGTGATCTTTGCCTCCATCCCCTACTACTGCCCCTCCCCCACGCCGGGCTGGATCCTGAGAACAGCCAGGCGCCTGCGTGCTCCCTTAGAGGCCTCCTGACTTTTCTGTGCCCTTCGCTGGGCTCTCCCAGGCACCCACTCTTCTTCCTCTCACCCAAGAGCATGCAAGTTAGGTTTTATCTCCAGCTGTGAAAAGACGCTCCTGCCTTTTAGCGCCAAGCTCCAGGAGGCCTGGGATGTCCCCACAGCCCTGGGCCAGGAGGAATTTTTTTTCCGTTGCTCTGCCTATGCCTTCTGCATCCTGGTCATACCTTAACTCTCTTACAATATTCAGGAAAGAAATCTGTTGAGGGTTGGATGGAGGGTTGAGGGATTCAACACCTGGTCCCTACTGTGGGTCAGTGGAGAGTGACTGAGGTGTCCCCTGGGACTGGGCATTAGACACAGGGTCCCTGGCACACGCTTGAGGCATTGGTCTTCAGAATCAAGCCATGAGCCTTCTTTATCTTATTCTTTACATCCAGTTGTTCAGTTTGGCCCCTGAGTCTGCTGGTGCTCCTTCGGTCTCCCTGGAAATGAACTCCCCAGCTAACGTGTGTTTCATCTAGAGATTGGATGAGCACCGCTTGGAGGTTCTGTCGTCAAGCTTGGGACTTTTGGCACACCGTTGCTTGTTTGCTTCAGGTTGAAACCCATCCACTAATCGGTATTCTTGGATAAAGCTTTCTAACAATTGCAAAGCCACTGTAGGGGCCAAGGGCAGCCTGCCCCCAAACGTGCCACTTGGACAGAAGTTACGTAAGAGCCTGTCTATGGAAGGATCCTGAGACCCCCGTCTCCCCTGGGAAGCAAGAAATAAATCTCTCACGTGAAAGGCACTGCCCCCTGTACCAGGAGGTACGGGGACATCCTCATCACCACAGACAGGAAGTTTAGAGCCAAGAAGGCTGTAAAACTAACCCTTGTTACTTTTTATGAATGGATTACCCCAGCCCAATTTCTGGTTAGAATTCCTCACTCACTGAAGCTCTCAAAGGTAAGTTGTCTGTGTTCAGTGAAGTCCTTGCAGACATATGGTCTCCTTGTCTAAAAGGTATCAAAAGTGCCTGCCTCAGTCGTTTCTTTAGGTCGTGACTTAGACACACGTGATAAAAATTCTGATTTCCTCTCCTGCTAATGTGTCTCATGTAAATTTCATTCTTAGTCCATCTGGATGACCTTGAAAGGTAGAGGAAGAGTTTTTCCTTCCTTTCCTTCAATCTATATTTCCACGCAAATCAGAAATATGCATTTCTTCCTCGGGCCCCAGAGGTATTGTCACTGTTCATCCATTTGAAGTTTACTTATTCGTGCTGATTATTGGAGATTGTAGGCAGGTACAGATACTTCCATGCTATAGATTTATAACTATTTGCCACCCATCCAGTGTCTCCCTGCCCCCTCTTTTTTCTTTTTTTTTTTTTTTTACTGGCAACTAACACTAACCTGATTTTCCTGCAGAGAACCAAGCCCTACTCCCTTCTCAGCCACCTGCTTCTCAAGCAGAGCTGGGGAGCACAGTCCCTGGTCCACAGTGGGAGGCCAGGAGTGCTCGTGCGGTCCTAGTGAGGACCATGACAGTCATGCTTGAACCATCTGAAAACAAAAGCTTTTCTCTTTCCCACCGGACTTGAGTCTTATAACCATCAAGGCCGGATCTGCCAGGTGCTTCACAAGCCATAGATTCGACCTGACACTGAGACAGCACCGAAGAAAATCAAAGCAAGAAAAGAAGACAAATGAAGTCCTGAAAATGTCACGCGAGGTCCTCAGAACCTGGAGAAAGCTCCACCTGATGTCTCCAGTCGCCAAGGTCAACGTCTCCCTCTTTTGCCCCCAGGGGGATTTGAGTTGGAGTTTTCTATCACTGGCAAATTCAAAAGCCCTGATAAATCAAATGGTTCACGGACTGGATTCACTGATATCCCAATTCAGACAGCGGCCCCAAACATATCTGCAGACCCCCAAATCCCACCACAATGGTTAGACTGTACATGGCTTCAGTCCTGCCCTCAGCATCCTCAAAAGTGCCCCCTCACTTGGAAATTAAGCCCCCGCTTCCTTTAGCACAAGAATGCCTTTCATGCTGTTCCAGCAAATCGGTCTCTGTGTGCTCAGAGGCAGAATTGTTCCTGAATTGTGCAAAGAGTCCCCCTTGCCAGCTCCACTAGATTTTTTTTCTGGCAGCCCCAGCATCCAATCAAGATTTCTGGATCTCTTCCAATTATAACACCATTTAGAAATACTCAGCATTTCCCAGCCTTGAATAATGTATTGATCCCTTTAAAAGGAGAAAATATTCTCACAGACCCCCAATGTTTACTTACATTCTCTTTATTGTAATTCTACTTAAATATATGCAAACGTAAAACACTACAGACTCTTAGGCTTACAGCTTTTAAGCAAGTATAAAAATGAATTTACAGATCAGATATAAAAGAAACTACAAAACCAATGAAATGGAAATGAACCACCTTTGGTGAGGGGGACAGACAGACGAGAGGGCCCTCCTGAAGTCCCATAGCTGATCACAGTGTGGGAGGCTCGTGTCCCCGGTTAGTCCTGTTCTTCTGAGCTCAGCATCAGGACAAGACTCGGGCATGGTGAGGTCTGGATTCTCCAACATTTTTCTCTATTCAGATTGCTTCAAAGCTTCATTAGCATGACTTCTTGCAAAGTCACTGGCCTCCACTCAACACAGCTAACACATTGACGTACAAAGGCTCGTTGTTGTTCTTTATTAAGTCTGCGAGTATCAGAGTTGCGCCAAGCATGGTATCAGCCTAATCATCAACATAAGTGAACCACGCGCGGGACATGAAATCACATTACGCTCCTCCATAAGGTGGTCATCTGAGGGTCTCAAACGTACACTGTGGTTTCTAACCAACTTTATTGAGGAACTGTTTATACACAATGCGTCACAGGGATTTTATTTACTCTGATGAATGTTGACAAGCGTATATACATGGGTGACCACCATACCAATCAAGATATATATTGTTACTGTGGCTCCTGGGTGGCTCTGTCTTTTAAGCATCCCACGTCAGCTTTGGCTCAGGTCATGATCTCATGGTTTGTGAGTTCAAGCCCTGCTTTGGGGCTCTCTGCTCTCAGCGATAGCAGCGTAGAGCCCACTTGGAATTTTCTGTCTTATGTTCTCTCTCTGTGGCGTTCTCTCTCTCTCAAAAATAAACATAAAAAAAGATATACATCGTTACGCTCAGTTCCTGCTCAGGGGTCCCTTCTCTGACCGCTAACCCCTTCCTTAACATCGGCAGGCCCGGGAAAACTGCTTTCCTTCTGCTAGGTTAGGACTTCCCATACATGGCATCCTGTGGTACCATAGAGCCTTCTGGATCTGGATCTTTCACTCACTCTGATGTTTTTGAGATGTTAACGTGTGTTATGTGCACTGGGAAACCGTTCATTCTTCTTGGTGAGTAGTTTTCTGCTGTCTGCTGTCTGGCTCTACCATAGTTTGCTTTTCTTTTTCTTTTTTTAAATTTATATTCGTGTTAGTTAACATACAGTGTAGTCTTGGCTTCAGGAGTAGAACTCAGTGATTCATCTCTTACATATGGCACCTGGTGCTTATCCCGAAAAGTGCCCTCCTTAATGCCCATCACCCATTTAACCCACCCCTGAGCCCCCACTCCAACACCCTTCAGCTTGTTCTCTGTATTTAAGAGTCTCTCATGGTTTGCCTCCCTGTCTGTTTTTATCTTATTTTTCCTTCCCTTCCCCATTCATCTACTAAGGGATGTTTGGGTTGTTTCTGGCACTTAGGATAATAACTCATATGATCATTCTTGTACAAGTCTTCTTTGAATATTTGTTTCCATTTTTCTGAGAAGGAGAATTGATGAACCTGTTTTTATTTGATTACTGTTAATTGGGTTAAGTTCACTTATTCTGATGATTATATGTTATATTCTTCGAGATTTTCTAAGCAAAACTTATATGGGCTTCAGATAAAGCCAGCTTTAATTATTCTTCAGTCCTTATTAGTTTTTATCTTTTAATGACTCACTACATTCTTTGGGGATCACCAAAAAATGTGGAAGAAAAGACTCAGAGCTTTGTCTCCAATCATACATGGGAAGCATTCAAAATAACATGATTAAATGCAGTCCTGGCTATAGGTTTTATATCTGATGTCCTTTATTGGCTTGAAGAAATTCCTTTCTATTTTTTCTTTGCTGATTGTTTTTATGATGAACAAGTGTTGAATTTTGTCCATCTGTTCTGCATCTGTTAACCTGATCATAAGATTTTCTCTTAATGTGTGAATTACATGGATGGAGTTTTGGATGTTGAACAAATGTTGCATTCCTGGGATGAACCCCATTAGGTCATGATGCCGGATCCAATCTGCTAATATTTAATGAGGACTTTTATGTTTGCGGGCACGAGAAGTATTAGTCGGTAATTTTTTTTTCTTGTAAGATCTCTATTAGGTTTTGCTATTAGGCTGGCTTCACAGAAGAAACTGCGACGCAGTTTCTCATCCTCTCTGTTCTGAAAGAGCTTAACGTGATGTCTTCATTAAGTGTTTGATGTAACTCACCAAGGAAGCCATCCACGCCTGGAAGTTTTGGGAGGAGGTCGTCAGGAGGACGTGACTGCAGGCTGACCCGAGAGCCAGAACTGGGCAATCAGCAGCTCCTCACCCGCCCTGTTCTGGGAATGTGAGCCCCACTTGCCTTCCCTGCTCCCAGAATCTGCCCCAAGGACATAGCCTTAACAGTGATGTGGGTCCAGTGACTGAGCCCAGTTAACGCCTCTGTAGAAGCTTTCAGATGTGGGGGTGTGGCGGAAAGATCCCCATCTCGCGGAACCCCATGCTAGCCTTCTGCATAAGTTCCCTGGCTTATGACACCTGCTGCTTCCCCATCCTGGGCGGCCACCCGTCTTCGTCTCTCTCTGCCCTCCGGGGACGGGGCCGGTTTCAGATGTCACCCAGGAAGCTCCCGAGGCTGTGAACCAACACTTGTGAGTAGGTTTTTAATTATAAATTACCTTTTAAAAACAAATATATAACAATTCAGATCTTCTAGTTTGCGCCACTCTGGTTAAGATATTTTCAAGGAATTTGGCCATTCTATTTAAGCTGGCAAATTATTTTGGCATGGTGTTGCTCACGATGTGCCTTTGTCATCCTTCTAATACCTGAAAAATCCAATCCGTAGTTGTCACAACAATTTCATCCTTCTCACGTGTGTTTTCTTTCTGTTCTCTTGAAATTTTATCATTCTTTTGAAAACACGAAAGTTGGGCTCCATTGATAGGCTCTATAATTTGTTTTCTATTTCCCTGCATATATGTTGCTCTCTTTTCTTCCTAGTGTTTTTATACTGGAAGCTTAGATAATTGATTTTCTATTAAAGTATAACTATTTAAAGGGGCTCTTGGGTGGCTCAGTCAGTTAAGCCTCTGACTTTGGCTCAGGTCATGATCTCCCAGTTCGTGGGTTTGAGCCCCGTGTTGGGCTCTGTGCCAACAGCTCAGAGCCTGGAGCTTGCTTCAGATTCTGTGTCTCTTCTCTCTGCCCCTCCCTCGCTTGCTCTCTGTCTCTCAAATATAAATAAACATTAAAAAATATTTGTAACTATTTAAAGCTCTTAATTTTACTTTAAAAAACACTATACCTACATCCTATAAATGTCTTGTCATCATTCAGTTCAAAGTGTTTCCTAATTTTTCTGGGGATTTTGAGGACCCATTTCTTACTTAAAGTCTGCTGCAAATTTTCCAAATATTTGGATTTTTAAAACGTATTTTATAATTACTAATACAGAATTTTAATTGGATTGCAATGTCAGAGAATGTAGTATTTACTATTTGAGTCCTTTGAAATGTACCAAAGCCTTGTTTCATGGCCCAGCATGATCTCTCTTGCTCAATATCCATTGAGGCCTGGAAAATATTTTGTGTCCTGCAGATATCAGGCGTAGTGTTTTACAAATGCCAATTATGTTGATAATATTATTCCTATCTTCTATATTCTTAGTGAGTTTTTGTTTGCAAAAATACTCTGTCATTTACGGGGCACTAAAGTCCAACGAGGACTGTGTTTGCTGTTAACACTTGCAGTTGTGTCCATTTTTGCTTCATCTATTTCCGAGTTGTTATATATTTTCATACACATTTATAACTTCTTGATTGTTCGCCCTTTCTGTCATCACGCAGAGATTCTCCTCCTATCGGGTGGGTCAACCCAAAAGAGGCTGTGAAGCAACCCAAACGGGTTTATTTGGGGCCTTAGGGATTGCAATCAGGGAGACACAAAGTTGACCCAAATTGAGACTGTGCTCCGAATTCCAAGTGGGGAATGCAGGCTTACAAAGGCAAAAAAAAAAAAAAACACAAAATAAAAATGCCAACAAAAAAAAAAAATCCCAAAACACAAGGTTACATAACTTGTTTTGAAAGAATTATGATTGGTGCTGGCAGAATTAAACTGACAATCTAATACATGATGGGCTATTTAGCTAACAGATGCTGCATTATCTCTGTTTCAGTCCAGGGTGGAAGGATGTGTTCCCGGAGGTGGGCCAGGTGCAACTGACAAGTTGCAATTAACACAAGTCGAAAGTTCATGGTGTTTGGGTAATTGAAACAGGAGACCTGCCCGGGACCAGGCTTCCTCCATACCCTCTGGACACAAATTTGCCTGACTCTTAGCAAAGCTTGCTTCCCTTTGGAATCTTCTTTCGTGTGGACAGTACTCCTGGTCTGAAATTCTATTTTGTCTGATACAGTCACATCAATCTGCTTATGCTTACTGCTGGTCCAGTCTTTTTCTCTTCTTTCAATCTTTCTCCACACCTTTGTATTTAACGTTCATCTCTTTGGAAACAGCGTAACAGTGGGCAGGGCCAACCTGGCCATCCCCAGACGTGAGCATCTGGTCCTTCTTGAATGCCTTTTAAATGAAAATCTCTGCCTTTTATTGAAAGGGTTTAGTGCATTTTCATTTACTGTAATTGTTGATATGATCAGGTTTACAGCTACCATCTTGGTATTTGTTTTGTATTTGTTTCTTATGTTTTTCATTCCTTTGTTCCTCCCTGTGTTTTTCTGGATTGATTGTTTTGTTTTTGTTTTTTTTTTTATTATGTCATTACATGTCTTTTATGGGCTGGTTTTAGCTAAATGTCATTATTACTTGGTCACAGTTGCCCCAGGGATTATAATAGGTGCCCTTAACTTCATCACAGTCTGTCTCGATTAATGTTATAGCATTTCATATGTAGTGCAAGAACTTTACAGCATTATAATTCCATGTATACCCCACCCCATTCTTCATGCTACTGTGCTTATATAGCTTACTTCTACCTGTGCTATAAACTCCAAAAAAGTATAGTTATTATTTTTTTTACTTTGACCAGTCATAAAGTGTTTTTAAATGACAAAAGAAAAAACCCAAAGTAATATTTCTATTTACTTACATCCTTACTTTTTCCAGTGCTCTTAATTTCTTTCCATAGATACCACTTTCCACTTGGCATCCTGTTTGTTTCCAACCTGAAACATGTCAAGTAGCTGGTCTTCCAGCAAAGCAACAAAATCAGCCTTCATTTATTGGAGCCATTGACTTTATTATCAAAGATTCTTATTGCTGGATGTTGAAGTGTAGGGTGATAGCTTTTCATTTTCCACAGGACTTTAAAGTTTCAATACTTTTGACATTCTGTTGTTTTGAGTGAGAAGTCCAGTGTTTTTTGAGATAATTTTTAAGTGTTTATGTATTTCTGAGAGAGAGAGAGAGAGAGAGAGAGAGAGAGAGAGAGAGAGCACAAGGAGGGGAGAGGCAGAGAGAGAGGGAGGCAGCACAGAGCCCGATGTGGGGCTCGAACTCACAAACTGTGAGATCATGACCTGAGCCAAAGTTGGAAGCTCAAATGACGGAGCCCTCTGGGTGTCCCAGGAAGTCCAACATTTAAAAAAAAAAACATTGTTTCCCTGGATCTATTCCGGATTTTTCTTTGGCTTCATTTAAGATTTTCTATGTATGATTGGTTTTAAGCCATTTAAGTAGGCTGTTACTAGTTATCCTTTCATTTGTATTGATCCTGATTAAATTCACGGGGCTTTCTGTATATCTGGGTTGCTGTTTTTGATAAAGTTTGACAACATTTTGGCCAACATTTAAAAAAAATTATTCTTCCTTCTTGGCCTGTCTCTCCCTCCTGTTCTTCTACTGGGGCTCCAATCACACGCACTTCAAATGCTTGACAACCCACGTCACTGGGGCACTCTTCATTTTTCTTTAAATTATTTTTTTCCCCAGGTTTACTGAGATTTAACTGACATACAACATCGTATTCGTTTTGGGTGTACAGCAAGATGCTTTGATATATGTATGTATTGGAAAATGATTACCACAATGAATTCAGTTAACATTCATCACTTTGTATAGTTGCAGATATTTTTCTTGTGATGTGAATTTTTAAGAGCTACTCACTTAGCAACTTTAAAATATACCATATAGTGTCGTTGACTGTGGCCACCACGCTGTACATGACATGCCCAGAACTTACTTACCTTATAGGTCTGTCCCAGGAAGTCTGTACGTTTTGATCACACACCTTCACGCATGTCACCTGCCTGCAACGCTCTGCCTCTTGTGACACGAATCTCTTCTCTGTGCCTATACACTTGGCGTTTTTAGATTCTACATATGAGTGAAACACAGTGTTTGTGTTTCTCTGTATGACTTATTTCACTCAGCAGAATACCCTCAATGTGCAACTCTTTAGTCACAAACGGCAGAGTTTCCTTCTCTTTCCATGGCTGAATAATAATCCATTTGTGTATATAAACCACATATTCTTTTCTTTTAACATAATTTATAATCAAGTTGGTTTCCATACAACACCCAGTGCTCACCCCAATAAGTGCCCTCCTCCCTGCCCATCACCCACTTTCCCCTCTCCCCCACCCCCCATCTACCCTTGTAAACCACATATTCTTTATTCACCTGCTAGTAGATAACTTAGGTTGTCTCTTTGTCTTGGCCATTGTAAATGATGCTGCAATGAACATCAGGGTGCACGTATCACTTCAACATAGTGACTGTGTCCTTCCACCGTGTGTGTAGAAGTAGAACAGCAGAGGAAGCTCCACACTGTTTTCTGTAGTGATGGTACCAATTTACGTTTCCACCAGCAGTGCACATGGTTCCTTTCTGTCCACATCTTCGCCAGCATTTCTCATCTCTGAGCTCTTTGATAATAGCCATTCTAATGGGTGTGAAGTGATATCTTGTTGGGGTTTTTACTTGCATTGCCCTGATGATTGGTAACGTTGACACCGTTTTATTTCTTGTTGACCATCTGTGTGTCTTCATTGAAAAAATTTCTATTGTTTCCCTGCCCATTTTTAAAAATTTTCTTTCTTTCTTTCTTTCTTTCTTTCTTTCTTTCTTTTGTTGATTTATTATTTTCTTTTAAATATTTATTTTTAAGATAGAGAGATAGAGAGTGAATGGGGAAGGGGCAGAGAGAGGAGGAGACAGAGAATCCCAAGCAGGCTCCATGTTGTCAATGAGAAGCCCAACACGAGGGTCAATCTCATGAACTGTGAGACTGAGCCGAATATGCAGCTTGACCTCATGAAGTGCAAAACATGGCCTGAGCTGAAGTCAAGAGTTGGATGCTTAACTGACTGAGTCATCCAGGAGCCTCTATTTTTTTGTTTTAGAGAGAAAGAGAGAGTGTGTGAGCAAGGGAGAGGGGCAGAGGGAGAAAGGGAGAGAATCTTAAGCAGGCTCCACACTGTCAGCATGACGCCTGACTCAGGGCTCAATCCCAGGACCCAGGAATCATGACCTGAGCTGAAATCAAGAGTTGGCTGATCAACCAACTGAGCCACCCAGGTGCTCCCCATTTTTTTAAAGTTTATTTATTTTGAGAGAGAGAGAGTAAAAAAAGAGTGAAAAAAGAGAGAGCAAGAAGAGAGGAGAGGCAGAGAGAGGGAGAGAGAGAATCCCAAGCAGTCTCTGTACTGTCAGCACAGAGCCCCAAGCAGGGCTTGAACTCGCAAACCATGAGATCATGACCTGAGCCAAAATCAACAGTTGGACGCTTAACTGAACCACCGAGGCACCCCTTATTTTATTTTATTTTATTTTTATTTCCTTAAGTAATCTCTACAACCAACACATGGCTCAAACTCATGACCTTGAGATCAAGAGTTGCATAGTCTACCAACTGAGCAGACCATGCACCCCTATGATCATACTATTTTTATGTTTAATTTTGGTAATGTGATGTATTACATTGTTTGATCTTGAACCATCTTTGCATCCCTGGAATAAACCCCACTTGATCATTGTGTGATCCTTTTAATGTATTGTTATATTTGGTTTGCTAATATTTTGTTGAGGGTTTTTGTACCTATGCTTATCAGGGATGTCGGCCTGTAATGTAAAATAAATTTGATGGTGTTCCCTCCTTATATATATTTTAGAAGAGTTTGCAAAATTCTTCTTTAAATGTTTGGTAGAATTCACCAGTGAAGCCATCTGGTCCTGGACATTTTTTTTTTTTTTTTTTTTTGATTACTGATTCAATATCCTTACTCATTATTGATCTGTTCAAATTTTCTATTTTTTCATGATTCAGTATTGGTAAGTTAGATGTTTCTAGGATTTATCCATTTCTTGTAGGTTGTCCAATTGATTGGTTGTCTAATTGTTCATAGTGTTACTTGTATTTCTGTTGTATCTATTGTGATGTCTCCTCTTTCATTTCTGATTTTATTTGAGTCATCTCTCTTTTCCTTGATGTGTCTAGCTAAAGTTTTTTCTGTTTTGTCTATCTTTTCAAAAAACCAGCTCTTAGTTTCATTGATCTTTTGTAGTGTCTTTTTAGTCTCTACTTCATTTATTTTCTCTATTCAATTAAAAAATATTTCCCCAGCCTATAATTCAATTTGGATGATTTATATTAACTTTTCTTCCAATTCATTTTTCATTTTTTCTCTGTGTCTAATCTGCTGTTAATACTATACAGTTGAGAGTTTATTTCTGATAGTGCATGATTTGGTTCTATGATGTCATTTATGTAGTTTTTTAAAATTCCTCCTAAGAGTCTTCATCTCTACCCTTTTCTTATACTTAAAAAATATATTCATTTAATAGTTATTTTAAAGTACTTACCTGCTGGGGCACCTATGTGGCTCAGTTGGTTAAGCGTCTGACTTCGGCTCAGGTCATGATCTCTTGGCTGATGAGTTTGAGCCTCACATTGGGCTCTGTGCTGACAGCTCAGAATCTGGAGCCTGCTTCAGGTTCTGTCTCTGTCTCTGTCTGCCCTTCCCCTGCTTATGCTCTGTCTTTCTCTCTCTCTCTTTCAAAAAATAAATTAAAAAAACATAAAGTACTTACCTGCTGGCTGATTCTAAAATCTGAGCCATCTGCTGACTTTGTTTCTGTTGATTGATATTTCTCCAGAGTGTGGTTTGCGGTCATTTATTTCATTGCATATTTATTTATTATGGCATGCTGATGTGCTGAACATTTTCTAAGAGAATAATATATGCTGGAAAAAAGTATAAGTCTATGCGTAGACAGATGCAGTTTAGATATAGACAAATATTGATACACATACAGATATAGATATATTCTCTTTATTTTAGGCAACTAGTTTGGCAACTAGAATATTTGGATTGATCAGTGTGATCTAATCATGAGTTGAACTGGTCAGATGGAGTTTCTACCTGTAACAGCAAATCTAGCACCAAGAGCTACTTCGTTGATCAGCTTGGCCTCCAAGTTCCTGAAACACCAAGGGATGTCTACCTTCGATTTGAACACAAGTGGACTTGGGTTGATGTTTGCATCTTTGTTTAGATTCAGCTCATCTGCCACTTCAGATTTTGGAGGGGAGTCCAGGCTTCTTCCTCTTGCTGTGCTCCAGGGCTCTGGAGTCACACAGGAAGGCGGCCACACCTCAAAGATGTGAGACTGCCAGACTGCAGTGTCTCACATCTGGAACACCCCGAGACTTCCAGCCATAGAAACTGAGGCCAGGAAGCTGAGGTCCAGATGCTGCAGGAGTGAGACTCACAGACGGAGATCTCATGGTCTCTTTCTGCTCTCTAACCTTACTCTGACCCTCTACCACCCTCAGCAAAATTCATGGGTCACAGAATTAGGGTAGAAAGGACTGCCTTTGCCCTTGTGTCTTCCCAAGATTCCGGGGTGGTATGCCAGCCAAGCGGTGTATCGGCACGTTTCATGGTTTCTTCTTACCCTAGCATGCTTTCTCCACTTGAGTTATACCCCCACCGTTCCTGCCACCAAGCTCAGTAGTGATAGGAAAGGGTGCTACAGTCCTGGATCACCAAGACAGGCTTGTCCTTCTAGACTTTCATTCTGTCAGGTTTCTTTGCATCCACAGTGCCTCTAGGAAGTTGCCTTTGCCTTTTTGTTGGTGCAATGGGCGTGATTTTCTTTTTAACATCCTTCTGAATACTAACTGGAAATGGAACCTGCTTATATGATTTTTAAAAAAATATTAGAACAGTGAAACCACAATTTTAAATCTATGAAACAGGTACAAATATGTCAAAGCTTATGTCCCAAAACACTCTGGCCCAAATTTGGCAAAAAAATATGTTAGTCAATGACAGCCTTTGGGTCGTGAGCTTCCTAAGGGACATGACCTCACCCTGTAAGCCTCTACATAGAACATCAAGACAGTCAGTAGCCAGCGGTCCTATTTAATACAGAAAACTGAATTCCAGGCCCTAGGAACAGGATGAGAGTCTAACATTAAAAAGTAAGGCTTCTTGGATACTAACCCTTTATCCCATATGTTATTTGCAAATATCTTTTCCCATTCCGTAGGTTGTCTTTTAGTTTTGTTTGTTTCCTTCACTGTGAAGAAGCTTTTTATCAAACTCACACCCAAAAAACAAATCATCCAGTGAAGAAGTGGGCAAAAGACATGAATAGACACTTTCCCAAAGAAGACATCCAGATGGCCAACAGACACATGAAAAGATGCTCAACATCACTCATCATCAAGGAAATACAAATCAAAACCACAATGAGATACCACCTCACGCCTGTCAGAGTGGCTAACATTAACAACACAGGAAACGACAGATGCCGGCGAGGATGCAGAGAAAGGGGAAACCTCGTGCACTATTGGTAGGAATGCAAATTTGTGTAGCCACTCTGGAAAACAGTGTAGAGGGTCCTCAAGAAATTGAAAATAGAACTACCCTATGACCCAGCAGTTGCACTCTAGGTATTTATCCAAAGGATATAAAAAAGTAGATTCAAAGGAGCACATGCACCCCAATGTTTATAGCAGCACTATCAACAATAGCCAAAGTATGGAAGGAGCCCAAATGGCCATCAATGGATGAATGAATAAAGAATATGTGCTATATATGTGTTATACGTATATATGTATGTGTGTATATATATATTATAAACACACACACACACACACACACACACACACACACACACTAGAATACTACTTGGCGATCAAAAAGAACATCTTGCCCTTTGCAACAGTGTGGTTGGAACTAGAGTGTATTATGCTAAGCAAAATAAGTCAGGCAGAGAAAGACAAAAACCACATGATTTCACTCATATGTGGAATTTAAGAAACAAAACAGATGAACATAGGGGAAGGGAAAGAAAAATAAGATAAAAACAGAGAGGGAGGCAAACCATAAGAGACTCTGAAACACAGAGAACAAACTGAGGGCTTCTGGAGGCAGGGGTGGGGGTGATGGGCTAAGTGGATGATGGGCATTTAGGAGGGTGCTTGTTGGGATGACCACCGGGTGTTGCGTGTAAGTGATGAATCACCGGGTTCTACTCCTGAGACCAGTACTATACTCGATGTTAACTAACCTGAATTTAAATAAATCAATTTTTTTTAAAGTAAAGCTTCTTATCCTGGACACTTTCCACTTGGGATTGCCAGAAAAAAGGCATAAATACCTCAGAAGACATACTTCTACTAAAAATATTGTGTGTTGTTTAATCAGAAATTCAAATTTAACTGAGAATCCTGCATTTTTATTTGCCAAACCTACAACCCTATTTCTATTTCTATTGCATAATACCGACTCTTTATGTTAGCAGTTTCTACAAGAAGACGTGATCATGAAACTCTCCCCTTTTTTTTTCCAAATCAAAAGGTAAAAACAACCAAATGACTTTTTGACCTTCTTTCTTCTGTGTGAATAAAGTTTTGCTGATAGAGATTTTTGACATCCAGTGAAATCACTTACGATCCTGGGATTTGTAGAAAGGCTCGTAGCAAATGTTTTAGGGAAGTAACATCTCTTTCATTCCACTGTAATTTCCTTGAGGGAAGGGACACACTCGTTTTACTGATATTAACAATGATACGAAGGGCATTTAATACCAAAAAAAATATGTTCATTTGAGGACATTTGGAAAATTATAACCTTGCCTCAGAAAATACATTTAAAACAATTCACCACCCAAGAGAGGCTCTTTTTACATTCTGATAGATTCTTTTTACTCTTTATATAAATATAAGAAGTGTGTGTGTGTGTGTGTGTGTGTGTGTGTGTGTGTGCAATATTTGTAGATTCACTCTACCTCAGCCTTAAGCTGCCAGCCTATACCCCTACACATAGTTACAGAAATAGCCTGAAAAGATCACTTTAAACGCTGACTACATACATGTTTAAACATACATTTGCATTCTGAAGCCTTAACATGCCATTCTTCTCTTTGTCCTGGTAAACCAGACTCCTGGCTTCTCTGAGTGATGCGTGCGATCGTAGATCTCCCAGTTAGAATCTCCCGGTTTCCCTTTGCTGAATGCCCATCTGTTCCCGTAACAGCAGCTAATTGCTTGCTTGCTTTTTTGTTTTGTTTTGTTTTTGTAGCTTTGAGTCCAGGGAGTATTTGGCTTTCCTTCCCCTTGTCACTTGCTGGCAGATGGAAAAGCTGTTCCCACCCCACGCCAGAGCGGGCAAGGGCCATCTTGAGTGGTGGCCGTTCATTGCTGAAGGAACTATAAAACTGACCCAAACGTGGAAGATATCTTGGAATTCTTAGAGGTAGGGTTAGGCCATCTCCGTGGCCTAGAAATAGCTTTTGATGCCTGTTTATTGGAAGATGAATCTTACCTGCAGCAAGTTTACTGCAGTGACAGATAAGAACTCTTGGGGACTCTGTGGTCATCTGTGCAGTTAGTATTTGTGGCCTTCCTGATGGTTGGTACATGGAGTATTTCTATTGTACTATGTTGCGTAAAGTTAAGGGGCGACTGGGTGGCTCAGTTGGTGAAGCGTCTGACTCGTGATTTTGGCTCAGGTCATGATCTCACGGTTGGTGGGTTCCAGCCCCGCGTTGGGCTCCGCACTAGCAGCCACAGAGCCTGCTTGGGATTCTTTCCCTCCCTTCCCTGCCTGTGTTCTCTCTCTCTCTCAAAATACCTAAACACTTAAAAAATTTTTAAAAAGTTAATACGTTTATGTGACAGGTGGCTGGGGATATCCCGACCCAGACGGGTCCGTGCTTTGTAAGCTGTGGATGTGGACAGGCTCCACCTCTCACCCCTGCAGATCCCGGCTGGCCCCCATCCTGGTGGTAGCTCTGTGCTGCCTGGAGTGTGGCCAGCGTAGGAGAGCAGAGGTCCTGCTGAAACTCGGGCACCTCACAGGCTTCATCTAGACAGCGGGGTCGGGAAGAAGCAGCAGTCAGCAGGCCACGCTGCTGCCCAGACGCCGTCTTCGCGCTTCCCTTCTGCCTTCCCCAGTGGTCCTCACCTCCACCCTGGACTCCTGCACCGATGGGAGCCTTGCTTTTATTTCAAAGTCCATTCCAGGTTTCTGCTTGCATTTAACCACATTCAGGGCAGCAGTGAGGTGATCGAAGGGGATGGTTTTGAAAGCTAATTAATGTGGGTTTGCACCGGCCTCCCTCACTTCCCCAGGTTGGATGTTCTGAGCCTCAGTTTCTCACTATTTACAAGACAGAGTCAGTAATGTGCACTTCAGACAGGTGGGCGTCTGGGTTCAGGGCTTCCTGAGTATGTTTTCTCCTGCAAGGAAAGCCCCCACAGGGGGATGCTTTCTATCCTCCCTTTAATTGACCCTGGAAATCTGTCTTAAGCACTGGGGATTTTTGTTCACAGAACTCCTGATTAATTTCACTGCAAGCTCTGATCCGGGCGCCCCCGTCCCCTCTCCTGTCGGGAAGTCCCCCAGTGCATTCTGCATAGACTGTTCTTTCCCAGTGGAATCAGGGAACCCCTCTAGTTGATGTTGACCCGAGGCTCTTAGGTTTGAAGCACCTAGTAGGTGCCATCTTTTTCACGAAGCCTTCTCCAGCCACCCAGCCGTGGATAGCTGTTTCCCTGTGTCACACTTTTCCGCGCCCAGTTCTGTCACCATAAAGTGCTCCTGGCATGTGATGTTGCTTGTTGAGTGAATGTTTACCCGAGGAGCTTGTCCTTTCCCCCTTACAGAGTAAACCCTGTGAGATCAGAATCTTTATCTGCCTCATCTTTATTTCTTTCACAGACCCTGGAAAACTGCCATGTGGTGCAGAAGATTCGCAGCAAATGGTTTTTAGGAAATTGATTCATTTATTAAAACATAAAGTGCTTGCCCACACAGTCTCCCAAGATCTTTTGCCATTTTATGTCCTTAAAAGTCCATCCTTATTGATAAAGCTTCTTCTCTGGTCTCTAGCAAAAGAATTTTCAGTAAATTATGGCATACTCAAAGCATATTTAAAATGGTAATGCCATTTTACTGATTACATGGAAAGCCTTGCATTCTAAGAGAAAAGGTCGATTGGGGAAGACGGCATTATTACACATGTGTATGCATGTCAACCCAGAAGAGCATAAGCCAATAGGTTAATGGTGGTTCCTTCTAGAATATGGGACTCTATGTGACTTTTTTCATGTTTTTTAAATCTGTGTTTCCTATTCTCCTATGATGACCATATTAGAGTTTATTTATTTATTTATTTAAAAAAAATTTTTTTAACGTTTTTATTTATTTTTTGAGACAGGGAGAGACAGACCATGAATAGGGGAGGGTCAGAGAGAGGGAGACACAGAATCTGAAACAGGCTCCAGGCTCTGAGCTGTCAGCACAGAGCCCGACACGGAGCTCGAACTCACGGACCGTGAGATCATGACCTGAGCCGAAGTCGGCTGCTTAACCGACTGAGCCACCCAGGTGCCCCAAGAGTTTATTAAGAAAAAAAGAAACCAATGAAATGTCACAGCTAAAATAAAAAAAAAAAATGGAAATGCCGTAATTTGGGGACATCCATCCGGTTTTCAAGGTGGGAGGCACTGTTGCTTTGAGGGGCCTGGTAAGCCTTGGGTACAGCCACAGCTGGCTTTGCTCACAGAGGGTTGGACTCTTATTTTTAGTTTTTTTTTTTTTTTTTTACATTTTGAAATGTTTATTTATTTTTGAGAGAGAGAAAGTGTAAGCGGGGTAAGAGCAGAGAGAGGAGGACCAAGGATCTAAAGCAGGCTTTGCACTGACAGCAGAGAGCCCGACACGGGGTTTGAACTCATGAACTGTGAGATCATGACCTGAGCCAAAGTCAGACACTCAACCTACTGAGCTACCCAGGTACCCCTGGACTTTTGTTAGTTAGATAGATTTTTTTTTAATGTTTATTTATTATTGAGAGAGAGAGAGAGAGAGAGAGCATGAGCAGGGGAGGGACAGAGAGAGAGGGAGACACAGAACCCAAAGCAGGCTCCAGGCTCTGAGCTGTCAGCACAGAGCCTGACACAGGGCTCAAACCCACAAACCAAGAGATCACGACCTGAGCTGAAGTTGGATGCTTAACCTACTGGGCCACCCAGGCGCCCCAGGACTCCTGTTTTTAAAGCTGTACCTTCTCAAGGACAGTCTCCAACCTGCAAGACTTTTCTCAGTTGAAGTAAAGCCCTGCAAAGGAGGGCTGTTGTCTACTTAAATGCTGTACCAACATACAAGGAAAATTACGAATACCAATCCATACCAAATTTAATATCGTGAGCAAGGAAAACTCTGACCTTTGAAAATCTAAAGAAGTCAACAATTTATGAGTCCTACGTGTTTTTCAGTGTAAAACACAGTCGGTGTGAGACAAACAAAAGTGTTGCATTTTCCAAGCAGAAAATATCCAGGTAACTACTGGAACGGTGCTTATTAGAATGCCATTTTCCAGAAATCTCTATCATTTTGTTGCCGCCTCTGACTGTGCCCCTGTGACGTCCCCTTCCAAGGGGGCTTGGTGCAGAGCAGAACAGCTATCGACAATCATGAGCTCCGGGTCAGAGATCAGACGCACTTTCACACAACTTTTATCCTCTATAATTTACATAACCAAGGGCAATAAGTATTTAATACTTGGTTTTAATTAAAAACTGTATTATGGGCGTGACTGGGTGGCTCAGTTGGTTAAATGTCTGACTCTTGGTTTCCGCTCAGGTCATGATGTCACGGTTTTGTGAGTTCGAGCCCCTGTGCAGGTCAGGCTCTGCGCGGACACTATGGAGCCTGCTTGGGATTCTCTGTCTCCCTCTCTCCCTGCTCCTCCCCTACTCACATGCTCTCTCTCTCTCTCTTTCAGAATAAATAAATAATTTTTTTAATTAAAAAATAAAAACTGTATTCTGGACTATTTGAGACCCTACTCCCCTAAATATAAGTAGATGCCTTGGAATCCTCATTAACTAGACCATGTGGGGAGGTCTGTGCTTCTGTTTGTTGATTTTCCAGGAAAAGAATGTGTGTGGGAACAACCCAGAGTCTTCAGATTGGTAAAATGCCCCACGATTTGCCTTCCCTTCTAAATTTTAATTTAGAAGATAGAGGCATACCTTGGAGATATTATCGGTATGGTTCCAAACCACTGCAATAAAGCAAGTATTGCAAGAAAGCAAGTCAAATGAATCTTTTGTTTTCCCAGTGCTTATAGAAGCTGTGTTTACACTCTACTATAACCTCTATAACCTATTAAGTGTGCACTAGCACTGTATCTAAAACACGTACCCGCCTGGGGCACCTGGGTGGCTCAGTCTGTTAAGCGCCCAACGTTGCTCAGGCCATGATCTCACAGTTGGTGAGTTGGAACCCCGCGTCCGGCTCTGTGCCGACAGCTCAGAGCCTGGAGCCTGCTTCAGATTCTGTGTCTCCCTCTCTCTCTGCCCCTCCCCAACTCATGCTCTGTCTCTCTCTGTCTCAAAAATAAACATTAAAAAAATTAAAAAAAAAAATAAATAAATAAACGTACATGCCTTAGTTCAAAATATTTTGTTTCCGAAAAATGCTAACCATCATGCGAGCTTTCAGCGATCTGTAATCACTGATCACGGATCGCCATAACAAATAGACTGATAATGAAAAAGGTTGCAATGATGTGAGAATTACCGAAAGGTGACACAGAGACACGAGTGAGCAAATGTTGGGAAAATGGCACCAATAGACTTGCCACAAACCTGCAATGTGTAAAAGCCCACAATGTCAGTTTAGCACAATAAAGCAAAGCGCAGTAAAACAAGGTGTGCCCATAAATGCTCACCTGTCCCCTCTCCTCGTTTTAATTCCTGTAGTTATTCTTACTTGGCCATTGATGCAGGACATAAATGCAGCAGCTCTACTCTTTGCTCTAAACCTTGTTTCACAGATGAGGAAATTCACCCGGGAGATTGTGCGGTTTCTCCTTGGTCCCACAAAGGGCCACCATCACGGGAACATCCCCCTGGGATGTCCATTCCTATTCCCCAGCAACACAAACAGTAGGCCTTCCCTCAGATTTCCCAGTGACAGGCTACTCTCAAACAGTCAAATGCTTTTAAGAAATTGTTTTATTTTACTACGGAGAAAATACTTTACATGAGATCTACAATACATGATGAATTACATCGACTCTCAAATGTCGAGGCAGTTTGCATTCAAGAGGAAAACGAACTTGGTCGTGACGTAAGATCCTTTGTACATATTTTCTGGATGTTATTTGCAAGAATTTATTGAGGACGTATGCATCTAGGTTCGCAAGTGATATTATTATGTGGTTTTCTTTATTGGTACTGTCTTTGTTCTGGTATCAGAGTAAGGCTTGCATCTTAAAATATGTTCTCCCTTTTTGCACTCTGGATGAATTTGATTCCTTTTGGTATTTTTTCGTCCTTAAGTGTTTGTCCGAATTGGACAATAGAGGCACGTGTACTGTCAAATTAATTAAAAAAAATTTTTTTTTTTTACTTTTATTTATTTTTGAGACAGAGAGAGACAGAGCATGAACGGGGGAGGGTCAGAGAGAGAGGGAGACACAGAATCTGAAACAGTCTCCAGGCTTTGAGCTGTCAGCACAGAGCCCGATGCGGGGCTCGAACTCACAGACTGCAAGATCATGACCTGAGCCGAAGTTCGTCGCCCAACCGACTGCGCCACCCAGGCGCCCCCAAATTAATTTCTTTAATAGGTATAAGACAATTCGGACTATTCTTTTATGCTTTTATTATTTTTTTAAAGTTTATTTATCTTTAAATTTGTTTTTAATGTTTATTTATTTTTGAAAGAGCGAGCGAGAAAGAGAGCGAGGGTGACAGAGAATCCCAAGCAGGCTCTGCACTGACAGCAGAGAGCCCAATGCAGGGTTCAGTCTCACGAACCGTGAGATCATGACCTGAGCTGAAATCAAGACTCAGACGCTTAACCAACTGAGCCACCCAGGTGCCCCTCAGACAACTCTTTTAAAGAATTTCGATTCCTGGCTAGAGAGCTGTTTGTACTTTTCCCTTATTATCCCTTTAAGGTATATGGAGTCTGTACAGTGATGTCACCACTCTTACTCCTAATGTCTATATTTCTTTCATATTGTTTTTATTGCTCAATCTGATTAGATGTTTTATAATTTTATTGATTTTTCTCAAAGAACCAGTCTTTTGTTTCACCATTTTTTTTCCCTATTGCTTTTCTATTTAAATTTAATTGACTTTGGTTCTTATTTTCTTCCTCCTCCTTCCTTTGGATTTAATTTGTTCTTCATTTCCTGTTTTCTCAAAATGACCATTTAGATAGATAACTGAGTTGAGACGACCCTTCCCCTGTAATATAAGCATTTGATGTTATAAATTTTCCCATAAGTGCTGATTTAGCTGCATTCCACAAATTTTGATGTGTTGTGGTTTTATTTTTGTTACATTAAAAATATTTCCTATTAATTATCTTGTTATGGGTTAAGTATTTTGTTTAATTTCCAAATATTTGGGGGGTTTTCCAGATACATTTGTCTGTTCGTTTCCGTTCTATTCCCACTCTGATCCAAGAACATTTTTAGTATAATTTCAATATCTTCAATTTGTTAAGAGTTGGGGTGTTTTTTGGCCAGGAATAAAGTCTATTTTGGTGATTGTACTATAGGCACTTAAATTCATGGTTGGAAGTGTTCCATAAATACCAATTAGGTCCAATTGGTAGATAGTGTTTTTCAGTTCCTCTATATCTACACACTTTCTATTATATTGATTATTGAGAAAGGAGTGTAGAAGTCTCCAATTATAATTGTGGATTTCTATATTTCTTCTTTCATTTTGTATACTTTGAGGCATAGTTGCTGTGAGGGAAATTATGCAATGACCCTCTTTATCCCTGGCCATACTACCTGTTTTAAAGTTAATATTCATATAGAAGCTCCCTTTTTAAATTTGAATAATGTATCTTTTTACGGCCTTTAACTTTTACCCATCTATGTCTGTTTATGTATGTATGTATATACATAGGTATGTTTGTATGTAATCTCTATTCCCGACATGGGGCTTAGACTCATGATCCCAAGATTAAAGAGTCATATGCTGCACTGACTGAGCCAGCCAGGTGCCCCTGTGTCTTTATGTTTAAAGTGGATCTCTCATAGATATCAAATATTTGGGTCTTCCTATTCTATCCATTCTGGTGATCTCTTCTTATAAATGCTGTGTTTAGATCATTTATATTTAATGTGGTTTTTGATATGGTTGCATTAGGATCTATTATCTTGCTAATCATTCTTTGTTCTGTCTCTTTATACTTTTTTCCTCTTTTTTCCCTTTTTGTGCATTAACTTAGTATTTTTTTCAAAGGTTTTATTTGTCAGTAATCTCTACACCAATGTGGGGCTCAAACTTATAAACTCTAGATCAAGAGATGCATGCTGCACTGACTGAGCCAGCTAGGTGCCCTTAATTATTTTTTTAGGGTTCTCTTTTATACCCACTTTTGGATTATAATTTGGTCCTCTTTTTTAATATGTAGTTTTGGGTGGTTTGAGGGGAGATTTAGATTATACATCTTGAATTAATCACATCCAAGCTTCTAATATTATACCACCTTTTCTGAAACGTAAAGATATCTCAACTGAATTCATCCAATTTCTTCCTCCCATTATTTGTGATGTTTTGTCATACATTTTACTTTTAACATATGCTATAAACATAGAATGTGTTGTTCCTATGTTGGTTTTTCACAATGAATCATATTTTAAAGCAATTAAAACTAAGGAAAAATAACTATGTACCTTCAAAGGTAACACGCTCATTTCTTTGTGCCACATTTCTTCCTAACATCCTGTACCCGTGTCTGAACAGCTTCTTTTACCAATTCTTACAGTGCAAGTCCACTGTTACTGGCTTCCCAAAGCTTTGCTCACCTGAACAAGTCTTTATTTTGCCTTTTATTAAAAGCTTTTTTCAGTAGGTATAGAATTCTGTGTTCACCATTTTTGCATTTAGTACTTTAAGTGTGTCCTTTACTACCTTTTCATTGGAAAGGTTTCTGGTGAGAAGTCTGTCTTCCAGATTTTATCTTGCAATCTCGGCTCTCTGATAGGTTCAAGAACAAGTCTGATTTTGTAGATTATCCAAGTTTTTTTCCTTGGAGGCAGGTTTGGAGTAATGCTTCCCAGCTTCCTAGATCTTAATTGGAAACCAGAAACAAGGCCTTTTAATTGAACCCTTTATGTCCTTTTCTTCTTGGAGGGTTCCTTGAATTATTTCATTGGTGGTTGTCTTGGCTTTGTTTTCTTGGTTATCTTTTTCTGGAACTACTTTTACTGGGAGCTTCTGTCTTGAACCTAAAATTCTTACCTTTTATATTTCCCATTTTTTAGGCTTTCAAATAATTTTTCATAGATTTCTTTGTCCTTTGTACATTCTGCTATTCAGCTTTATATTCATGCTATCATATCTTCAATGCTTATGAATTCTTTACTTGTTGCTGAATGTAATATATATGACATAAATATATGGTATATATATGTCAAATGTGTATTTACATATAATTCATATTTATTAAGAATTATATATACGATTTATATTCTTCTGTATTAAGAATTCTTGGGTTCCTGGGTGGCTCTGTTGGTTAAGTGTCGACTATGTCTTAAGTCATGATCTCACGGTTCGTGGGTTCGAGCCCCACATCAGGCTCTGTCTCTCTCTCAAAAATAAATAAACATTAAAAAAATTTAAAAAGAATTCTTACGTATTAAGAATTATGTATGTATCTATAATTCTTATTTATTAAGAATTCTTATTTACTAAGAATTATATACAATTAATAATAGATCAGTATATGTAGGAATATATAGTACATATAATATATAATGTATATATGAGATAATATCTCATATATAATAATCACGTGAACTTCTTAATTGTATAAATTATTTAAATTATTTAAAGAATACTGAAGAATACTTTCTTAAGTTTATTTATTTATTTAGAGAGAGAGAGAGAGAAAGAGCATGAGCAGGGAAGGGGCAGAGAGAGAGAGAATCCCAAGCAAGCTCTGTGATGTTGAGTGGGACACTTAACCTACTGAATCACCCAGGCGCCCCAATTTTTGTTTTGTTTTACTTTTCTTCTGCCAGCATGGTCTCTATTTCCTCCGAATTGTTTTTTTCTCTCTATTATTTCAAATAGGAAGCCTCTCTTTTCCCTGATCAGAGCTTTCTTCAGATATATGATAATACATGGCTATCTTCTCATAATTAAGAGTAGGGGATTGAAAAGCTAATTGGAAGCTCTGAAATGAGTAGGGCTCATTAGTTTTGACCTCAACTAGTTAGAGCTGTTTGTGAGGGTAATTACTGACACTATCTTTAGGCCTTTCCTATTGGGTTCGTTGAATTACCCCGGAGGAGAGTATTTCCATCTCCTGCGAGGGGGCAAGGCCTTATTTCCATTAGTTATTCTGGGAGCTCCTTGTGCGAAGTGGGGGGTGGGTTCTCTGATCCCGCAGTAAGCCTGTAGGGTCACTGGGCTCTCCCCTAGTGGTGAGCACAGCCTCTGCCCTCCAGTTGAGCTAGAAATTACCCACTGCCTTTCCAGGCTCCTGGCAGGTGCCCAGCCATGTAGAGAATGGGAACGTCCATGCTGCACTGGTTTTGTTTCACATCTTGCCTTCACACAGTTGTAGAATTCCCTTCCTGTTCCCCCTCCCTCCCCTCTTCCTCCCCTTCCCTCCCCTCCTCCTCCCCTCCTCTCTTCCCTTCCTCCCCCTCCTGCCTTCCTCTCCCCCTCCTCCTTCTCCCTTCCTCCCCCTCCCTTCCTCCCCTTCCCACCTTCCTCTTCCTCCTCCTATACCCCCTTCTTCCTCCTCCTCCTTTTAATTTAAAAACGTTATTTTTTTATTCTGAATAACACAGCCTTTGTAAGTTTAAAGACACTCTGCCACAGGAAGCTGTTTTCCTGGGGTCATCACCAAAAGGGAGGGAGGCCTGGCGGATTCAGGAGCATGCGCAGGAAGCCGTGGACACACACTGGGGGTTACACTTTCACTCTCACCTGCAGCAAACACACATACAAACACCACAAGGCAGTGTGCGCGAGATCGGGGACGCACAGACGGTGACTCTTTGACTGAAGTCTCTTGGTTTCCAGAATTGTTTCCCTAGGCTACTCTCCTCATATTTTCTTCCATTGGCCAGTTTATTTGTGCATTTTGGGAGCATTTCTGTGACTTATTTACTGCACCCACCTTACGTCTATAACTGATATGTTGTTTGGCATATTGAATTGATGAAAATCACTGAAGTTCTATATGACATTGCAGGGGGCAGGGTGGGGGGAGGCCTAAAACACTGAAAGAAACAATCCCCGTGGCAGGGCTCTGGCCAATAACCAATGACTCACGGTGCTTCTGTAAACGCCAAAAAACAAAAGACAAAAACAAACAAACAAAAAACCTTTTCAAATCTGAAATTAAATATTCGTATATTTTCCGTGTTAGTAGCAGTTATAAATGCTCTGTAAGCTTACTTAACTGTGTGTTGTTGGCACCAATCTTGACCAGAATCTCATAAAATACATGAGCTCACCAGTTCCATACATATGATAATTTTTATCTGATGGATTTCTGGCAAATACTTTTCAAATGCAGGTTAACTTGATTTTCGATTCATGTTTTATAAATAAGTTAATGAGGTGGACGCATGATTTGCAAATGCTTGGAGCATTCCAAGAAACAGACTCATCCTCGTTTTTTTCCAGAGAAATACTGAAATGCATACTTACGAAGTAGGAGAGTGATATCAAAAAAACCCACAAATTACTTAAAATGACCTCTGAATTGCATCTGGCGAATCCTTAAGTGTGCAAACATGTGACAGCTGTATGGAAAGGCACTGCACCTGCAACCCCAGCCCTCACTCCCCCTACCCCCACCCCAGGCACTGGGTCCCGTACCCCCATCTTCCCTTTTTAAAAACAAAAATGTTTTTAATGTTTATTCACTTTTTGAGAGAGATAGAGCACAAGCAGGGGAGGGGCAGATAGAGAGAGAGAGAGAGAGAGAATCCAAAGCCGGCTCCAGGCTGTCAGCACAAAGTTGTCAGCACAGGGGCTGGAACTCATGGACCTTGAGATCCTGAACTGAGCTGAGGTTGGATGTTTAACCGACTGAGCCACCCAGGTGCCCCTCGTTCACTTCGCTGTCCCTGCAGCATGTTGGTGACTTCAGATGACTGGGAATCACGCTAGCAAACTTCCTGGGTCTCTCTGAATGCTGCCCATCGATGGTGATCTCATGGCGCTGCGTGGGGGTGCCTGTCGTAACTGCACTCCTGCGCCCGTTTTTCAGGGCTCTGCAGGGCTCCACAGGGGTAGGTGTTGTGTTCGGAGCATAACTCTGTCTCTGGTGTGGGGGCTGGGGCAGGGGCGGGTACTTGCCCTCTGTAGATTCCTTGCACCTGCTGAGTCTGGGGTGTCCCGGGTCCTGGTTCAGGATGCAGAGCTGGGTCTGTACTAGGTGCTCTGTTCAGCTGCAGGACTGACTTGCCAAGTGGGACACCAGACAGAGGACTGCTCCCCTCAGGAGGACAGAGGAGGACGGCTCCCCTAAGGAGGACGGACGGCTCCCCTAAGGAGGATGGACGGCTCCCCTAAGGAGGACAGACGGTTCCCCTAAGGAGGACTGATGGCTCCCCTAAGGAGGATGGAGAAGGATGGCTCCCCTAAGGAGCATGGCTCCTCTAAGGAGGACGGAGGAGGATGGCTCCCCTAAGGAGGATGACGGCTCCCCTAAGGAGGGTGGCTGACTCCCCTAAGGAGGACTGATGGCTCCCCTAAGGAGGATGGAGAAGGACAGCTCCCCTAAGGAGGACAGACAGCTCCCCTAAGGATGGAGGACATCTCCCCTAAGCTGGCCTTGAGGACCAGCACAGGGACTCTGCAAACCTGCCAGGCCAGCTGGCCAGCATGGAACCATCTTCTGGTCAATGTCGTACTGCACCCCATGTCGTGAACAGTCTTTGTGGTGAAGGTCTCAGATGCTGTGGTCTGGTGGTCATCCCTGAGCGTGGGTGGGGGAGGACCCCTCCGGCCCTCGGCTGGAGGAAGCAACTGGAGTCTGTCCATCCAGCACATCAGCGGGGACCCCCCTCTGGCTGGGTATCCAGAGCTACTCCATTGGGATTGGAGGTCCCTGGGGGGGGGTGACTGACCCTACCCCACATCCGCCCACGGGGGAGATGGGTCACTGTGGAGGAGCTCGAGGCTCTCTGCCTCCCTCCTCTATGTTTAGCCCTATCACTATAGTAGGTCCAGTTAGGGACGGCAGAAGGTATCACTTTCAGGACTTTGCACGTAAATCAAACCCACTTCCTACTTGCCTCCCGGCTGGAGACTCCCTTCCTTCAGGTCTGCTGGGCGTGCTCCCACCTCACCAACTCCCCCTTAGCTTAGCAGACCTCCTGTTCTTGTCCCTTCCCCTTGTCCCACTGTTCCTGTGAGTTTATGTCTCTTTTCAAATTAACCTTTATTTTTAAAGTGTATCTGGGGCGCCTGGGTGCCTCAGTCCGTGAAGCCACTAACTCTTGATTTCTGCTCAGGTCATGATCTCTGGGTTGTGAGATCAAGCCCAGTGTTTGGCTCTGTGCTGACAGTGCAGAGCCTGCTTGGGATTCTCCCTCTCTCTCTACCCCTCTCCAACTTGTGCACATGCTCATGCTCTCTCTCTCTCTCTCAAAATAAATAAACTTAAAAAAACAACAAAAAAAGGAACCATCAAACTCCCTTCCGAAGTGGCTGCACCATTTTGCATTTGCACTGGCAACACACAAGAGTTCCCGTTGCTCTGCACTCTCGCCAGCACTGGCTGGTGTCCGTGTTCGGATTTTGGCCGTTTCCATAGCTGTGCAGTGGTGTCTCACTGGGGTTTTAATTTGCATTTCCCTGATGACAGATGGAGCGTCTTCCCCTATGTCTATTTGCCACCGCGTGTCTTTGGTGAGGTGTCTGTTAAGGTTTTCCAACCCACTTTTCAACTGAATTGTTTGTTTTCTTATTATTGCGTTCTAAAAGTTTCTTTGTATATTTCGAATAACAGCCTCCTCTCAGATGTGTCTCGTGGAAATATTTTCTCCCCGTCTGTGGTTTGTCTGCCCATTCTTTTGACATTGTCTTGCACAGGGCAGAGATTTTAATGAGGTTCAACTTCACGACAGCTTCTTTCACGGATTGTGTGTTCAGAGGAAAACCCTCTAAAGGGCTGACATACAAGAGAGGACATTATAGATTTCTTTCTAAGTCAACATGACTATCCATGAACATGAAAAGAATTCTATTTGAAATATAAAATAATTACATATTAGAAAAGGTATGTGAAGGGGCGCCTGGGTGGCTCAGTCGGTTAAGCTTCTGACTTGAGTTCAGGTCATGATCTTTGGTGTGTGGGTTCGAGCTCCATGTCAAGTTCTGTGCTGACAGCTCAGAGCCTGGAACCTGCTTCAGATTCTGTCTCCCTCTCTCTCTCTCTCTGCCCCTCTCCTGCTCGTGCTGTGTCTCTTTCTATCTCTCAAAAATAAATAAACATTAAAAAAAATTAAAACTACCCCTTCAAGCCATCAGGACTGCAAGACCCCGCTCATAATTGACCCCAAGACAATGATGGACTTGACCTTCACTGCCTACCTGCATGCTGTACCCACCGACCTCTGTTCCACATTGTCCTTATTTAAACCTGGAAGTTATTTTCAGCACTTTGGAGACAGTCTTTGAGACGTGAACCCACTGTCTTCCCGGTGTTTGCCTCCCTGAAATATCTTCCTTTCCTTTCCTCCACCACCTAATTTCTCTGCCTTTGGATTTTGTGAGCGGCGAGTGGTCGAACCTGGTCTGTCTGGGACCCCGGAGCCAACTGCTCTCACACCCCTGTGCCCTGGCTACAGTTCTGTGGTTTGAAACCTTGTTTTTCACTGAGAAATCCATACCAGGATTTTTTTTCTTCCTATAGGAGCGTTCTGGTTTCCACAGAATGTTATCTGGAAAGCCCCGTTTTATAGATGGGCTAGCATGAACTGTAAATCGTTTCCCTTCCAAAGCGGAGATGGGAAGTGTCTGCACAGCTGCCATTGTGGCAGTGCCATAAAACGTCCCTGCTCTCTTAATTGTCTTCCTGTCGAGGAAAAGATAAAAGAAAGACATCAAGCACAGATCATCCTTAAATACCTTAGGTGCTTGTGGGAGCTAACAACCTTACTCTCGTTTTTTAACTAGTAAACTCCAGAGCTTATTAGCAGTTCGGATGGGCTTTTGGAACGGTGGGGGTTCAGGGCTGGCGGCCAGGAAGAATTCTGGAGACGTCTTTGGTACAAAAAAGGTGATTTTATGAAAGCACAGGGACAGGACCGGGGGCAGAAAGAGCTGCGCTGCGCTTGTGAGGAGTGACTGGTTCTATAGAGGCCTCCAGAAGGACTTCCATGTGCTAACAGGACTCATAACATCCCTGAGGCCTTCCTGTTGTCAGGCTAAGGCTGTTTTCCCTCCAGGAAGGCATTAACTTCAGGGAGGTAGTGAAAGAGCAGACCTAGGCCGGCCGACTAGTACCTACGTCCCCGACATGGCCTCAGAAAGAAGTTCCCGCTCAAACCTCAGACCATGCCTCCTCCCCTTGAGTAACTTATGTTTTCTAAGAAAGCAGGCTACCCATTGATGCATTCTTCCAAAGTCTAAGGGGGGAGGAGGGGGAGTGTGAGAGGCATGGAAAGTGTGAGTAGAGGAGGGAGGGCTTCTCTCAGGTAGGGGCCAGAGGCAGGAGCCCTCAACCCTGTCCAGGCTTAGAATGACCTGGGAGCATTTTACCCCTCCCCAAACCAATTAATCATAGTCTCTGGGGATGGTGTTTGGTGCTAGGTATTTATATAGCACAGCAAGGCTGACAGCCAATGGTTAATAGGTGACCAGTGAGAAACGTTCTGTATACACTGAGGCCAAATATGTTAGAGAGCCTCAGACACAGTGGTTCTTAAACTTCAGGTGCATCAGAATCTCCTGGAAGACTTGTTCAAACACAGATTGCTGAGCCCCACCCCCAGAGTTTCTGATTCAGTGGGTCTATGACCACCAGGCCCAACATTTGCATTTTTAACAAGTTCCAGGTGACGCTGATAATTGCTGATCTGGGACCACAATTTGGCAGCCAATCGGCTGAGGCCATGACCTTTCCCCAGCCAATCGGCTAAGGCCATGATCCCTATAAAACCTTTCTGCTTTCTGATCCCCTCTCTCCTCTCTCCTCTCTCCTCATCTCACCGCTGCGTCGGTGCAGGTAGGCGATTGAGCTCGAGCTAGCTCAAATAAAGGCTCTTTGCTTTTGCATCGGACTCGGCTCCCTGGTGGTCTTTGGGGATCACGAATTCTGGGCATAACAGTAGGAGGTTCCTGGAGAAATGTTCTGCTCTGTACTTGCCTCGAATATTTGTCAATGGGCTGCAGGTTTTCAGGAAATATAATGTCACCTGCCATTTCCTTCTGGCCTGTGTTCCCCACATCACTACGGTGGGGAGGGTGATGCTGGGGCTCCGGGAAACTGAGTCTATAGGTTTCTGGAGATGAGGCTATGGGTAAGATTGCCATTTTTTGTAATTTCCTAAGATATTTGTAAACTGATGGAGACCCACGTCCCATAGGACCTTGATCTCTATCAGTTAATCTTTTGTTTTCTTTCCTCTCCTTTGTTCTTGCGCAGCGGGGAGTGTCCGAGTAATATCACACATTTCCCACCTGGGAGGGAGCGGGTGCTCCCTTGTCCCTCAGTTGGCCCTATGCTCCCTCATCAGTTCACATTTATCCTGGGAATTATGGTTGGTACAGGAACAAGGAGGAAAACGAGAGTCAGCCACTGTCCTCAGATGGTGTATATCAGCAGGAGTATGGGACTACTAGATAGAGAAATAGATTTTCACCCAGTGGATGTGGTGATAAGGTTTGGATTTGTTGTCAGAGGTCTGGTCTCATACGGATAGAGGGGCCTAAGGTGGGGACTGTTGGGGTCAAGGCTTGGGAATTCCCAGATCTGTAGATGCCTTTGAACATGGGAGCTCTTCCAAGGCTGTGGCGACAAGTGGAAACAGCACAGTGGCTCACATATCTGAGGGTTGGGTTGGGTGCATTTCCGAGCAAGCGATTTGCTGGCACTTAGCGCAGCTGAGCAAAGCGTTCATGATCGGGCCTCAGCAAAATCCACAGATGTTTGCAGGACACACAGTTTTGATGACACCTACAAAGAACAAACTTAGATGCAAGCCTATTACCATGTCAGTATTTTGCCTTCTGTCTGTCTGTCTGTCTCTCTCTCTCTCTCTCTCTCTCTTTTTTTTTTTTATATAATTTATTGTCCTATTGGTTTCCATACGACACCCAGTGCTCATCCCAACAGTATTTTGCCTTCTCGACTACACCTGCTTCGCACCAGGGCTGAGATGCAGTTCGTTCAGTGGGCTTGGCTAGGACAGTTGTTTGTGTTGTGGACAGCGTCTGGTCTGACTGATCTTGGTGTCCATTCTAAATGGTCACTGTCTGCTCCACAGCAGGGTTGAAGCCTGTGAATGTTGCCTTTGTGATGCATTTGAATACCTAGGAGAGGGCTTGGAAATGAGTTTGCCCTTGGGAATTCTGGAAAGCTCTTAACGACTTTGCATGATAAAGTAAAGGGAGGAAAAGCTATTAAATGTAAAGAGCAAGCAGTGGGAGCCAGAGATGTGGCCTGAATGAGGGCATTTAGGGGACCCGGTGCCCATCCCCTTGAGTGGGGAGATGACCAAATGACTGGAGAGGTTAACTTGTTGCACTGAGATTATTATTTTTTAAACACTATCCAGTGTGTTCAGAGGAGATCTAAATGATGAAAAGGGTGCAATAATCCAAACACCCCTATTTTCATCACCTGCCTTAAGAGCAGGAGCAGAACCAGGTCCCTGCGAAGTCTGTTTCCTCTTGAACTCCCATCTCCTTCTTGGTCTGCAACCCCAGGAATGAGTCCTCTATCCCGGACACCGTGTATCTTAGTCTTTCTGTATGGTTTTATCTCAGTCCCTCTACATTTACTTAGGTTAGCATGTTTTGAAATTTTATAGGACAGTGTTACTCTGTGGATATTTTTCAAAGATTGTTTGTTTGTTTGTTTGTTTGTTTATTTATTTATTTATTTACTTAGGAGGGGGTGAGGGGTAGAGAGAGAGAATCCCAAGCAGGCTCCACGCTGTCAGCACAGAGCCTGACGCGGGGCTCAAACTCACAAACGCTGATATCATGGCCTGAGCTGAAACCAAGAGTCGGTCACTTAACCGAATGAGCCACCCAGGCACCCCAGTCTGTGTGTTTTTGTTTTTTTCTTTCGCTATTTTTTTTTTCCTCCCAGGAAGCATCCACTGTCATAAAATGTAATCATTCAGTTTTAGTCCTTCCCCACAATTTTGTTGTATGAAAATACCAAACATCGTTCCTCCAGATTCTCCTGTGGTGGGACATTTTGTTTATTTCCACTTTTTTGTTTTTCTTTCCTATGACCATCAACTATGAATGATATTGTGCTATCCCCTGTTGCACACACGCAAGAGGTTCTCTAAGGTGTACAATTGGGAAGGAAAACGCTAGATCATGGGATAGGCAAGAAATGGTCCCATTTCTGTATGACCGACTGTGGCTGTCAACTTGCTTTGTTCTGTGTCTCCCTCTATCACTAGGGGTTATAAATGGCTTCATCATGGCTTAATTAATTCGTACCGAATTCTAATAAAGTTGAGTTTATCTTCACATGTATATCTTTTTGTCATTTATGTTTTCTCCCCACTGAAATAGCTATCTAAGTAGTTTGCTCAGTTTCTTTTAGGTTGTCGTTCTGATTATTACTGAGTTTCAAGCTTTTCTAATATGTGTTTCCTACGGTCCTTTGTTGATTACAGATGTGGCAATATCTTTACCAAATTCTGGGTTCAACTTTTCACTCTTTGGGTTTTTTTTTTAACTTTTTAGTAAAAGATCTTAATTTTAATGTAGTCCATGCATCAAACTCTTTTTCTAACCTTTTGAAGCAATTATGGATTCATTGGAAGTTACAGATACAGTACAGGTAGGTCCCCATGTACCTTTCCCACAGTTGTTCCAATGGTTACATTTTATGTAACTAGAAAAATATCAAACCCTGGGAGCTAACATTGACGTAGTGTGCGGTTCTCTGCCATTTTATCACATTGTAGATTTATGTAACAACCACAGTGAAGACAGATGCTCCTGCTGTTCCTTTACAGTCAGAGAAACACCCCTGCTTCCTGCAACTAACCCTCACCTTGACAACTACTAATTCTTTTCTTTAAAAATTTTTTTTTCTAAAAATGTTTATTTTTGAGAGATAGAGACAGAGCATGAGTGGGAGAAGGGCAGAGAGAGAGAGGGAGACACAGGATCTGAAACAAGCTCCAGGTTCTGAGCTGTCAGCACGGAGACTGACACAGGGCTCAAACCCACAAACCCCGAGATCATGACCTGAGCCCAAGTCAGACGCTTAACTGACTGAGCCACCCAAGTGCTCTTAATCTTAAACCATTTTTAAGGGTGCAGTTCTCTGGTATTAAGCATGGGCATTTACTGTAATTGTGACTATATTATTAATATATTTAAACAAATAGCTTTTTGTGTCAGTGAGTCTGTTTGTTTCTATTTCTCTAATTTCTGCTCTGACCTACTTCTGTTCATTTCCTTTTACTTTCCTTAGGCTGTTCTCCTGTTCTTTTTTGTGTTCCTAAATTAGATGCTTCACCTTTTTTGGCAGGCTTTCTTTTACCTGTAATGCAAGCATTAATGACTCTGAGTGTTCCTTCACAGTTCATTGGGTAGGGATTAATGTTCGTTATTTTTCAAATATAAACATTTTCAAATTGCTTTTTGATTTCTTCTTTGACTTATGAATCGGTGAATACAGTATTCAAAATGTTCCAATGTGTACGTAGTTTTTATCTGTTTGTTATTGATTTCTAGCTTAATAGTTTCTTTTCTTTTTAATTTTATTGTTTTTTAATTTACATCCAAATTAGTTAGCATATAGTGCAACAATGATTTCAGGAGTAGATTCATTAATGCCCCTTACCCATTTAGCCCCCCCCCATCCCAGTAACCCTCTGTTTGTTCTCCATATTTATGAGTCTCTTATGTTTTGTCCTCCTCCCTGTTTTATATTATTTTTGTTTCCCATCCCTTATGTTCATCTGTTTTGTCTTTTAAAGTCATCATATGAGTGAAGTCATACAATATTTGTCTTTCTCTGACTGACTAATTTCACTTAGCATAATACCCTCCAGTTCCATCCACGTAGTTGCAAATGGCAAGATTTCATTCTTTTTGATCACAAAGTAATACTCCACTGTATATATATGCCACATCTTCTTTATCCATTCGTCCATTGATGGACATTTGGGCTTTTTCCATACTTTGGCTATTGTTGATAGTGCTGCTATAAACATGGGGGTGCATGTGCCCTTTCAAAACAGCACCCCTGTATCCCGTGGGTAAATGCCTAGTAGTGCAATTGCTGGGTTGTAGGGTAGTTCTATTTTTAGTTTTTTGAGGAACCTCCATTCTGTTTTCTAGAGTGGCTGCAGCAGCTTGCATTCCCACCAACAATGCAAAAGAGATCCTCTTTCCCTGCATCCTCGCCAACATCAGTTGTTGTCTGAGTTGTTAATGTTAGCCATTCTGACAGGTGTAAGGTGATATCTCATTGTGGTTTTGATTTGTATTTCCCTGATGATGAGTAATGTGGAACATTTTTTCATGTGTCGGTTGGCCATCTGGATGTCTTCTTTGGAGAAGTGTCTATTCAAGTCTTTTGCCCATTTCTTCGCTGGATTATTTGTTTTTTGGGCATTGAGTTTGATAAGTTTTTTTTTTTATAGATTTTGGATACTGACCCTTTATCTGGTATGTCATTTGCAAATATCTTCTCCCATTCTATCGGTTGCCTTTTAGTTTTGCTGATTGTTTCCTTCGCTGTGCAGCAGATTTTTATTTTGATGAGGTGCCGGTAGTTCATTTTTGCTTTTGTTTCCCTTTCCTCTGGAGATGTGTTGAGTAAGAAGTTGCTATGGCCAAGGTCAAAGAGGTTTTTGCCTGCTTTCTCCTCAAAGATTTTGATGGCTTTCTGTCTTACGTTTAGGTCTTTCATCCATTTTGAGTTTATTTTTGTGTATGGTGTAAGAAAATGGTCCAGGTTCATTCGTCTGCATTGTCGCTGTCCAGTTTTCCCAGCACCACTTGCTGAGGAGACTGTCTTTCTTCCATTGGATATTCTTTCCTGCTTTGTCAAAGATTAGTCGGCCATACATTTGTGGGTCCATTTCTGGGTTCTCTATTCTGTTCCATTGATCCGAGTGTCTGTTCTTGTACCAGTACCATACTGTCTTGATGATTACAGCTTTGTAGTACAGCTTGAAGTCCAGGATTGTGATGCCTCCTCCTGCTTTGGTTTTCTTGTTCAAGATTGCTTTGGCTATTTGGGGTCTTTTCTGGTTCCATACAAATTTTAGGATTCTTTGTTCTAGCTCTGTGAAAAATGCTGGCGTTATTTTCATAGGGATTGTAATGAATATGTGGATTGCTTTGGGTAGTATTGACATTTTAACAATATTTGTTCTTCCTATTCAGGAGCATGGAATCTTTTTCCATTTTTGTGTGTCTTCTTCAATTTCTTTCATAAGTTTTCTATAGTTTTCAGTGTATAGATTTTTCACCTCTTTGGTTAGATTTATTCCTAGGTACTTTATGGTTTTTGGTGCAACTGTAAATGGAATCGATTCCTTGATTTCTCTTTCTGTGACTTCATCGTTGGTGTATAGGAATGCAACCGATTTCTGTGCATTGATTTTTATATTCTGAAACTTTGCTGAATTCATGAACCAATTCTAGCAGTTTTCTGGTGGGATCTTTTGGGTTTTCCATATAGAGTATCATGTCATCTGCGAAGAGTGAAAGTTTGACCTCCTCCTGGCTGATTTGGATGCCTTTTATTTCTTTGTGTTGTCTGATTGCAGAGGCTAAGACTTCCAATACTATGTTGAATAACAGTGGCGAGAGTGGACATCCCTGTCTTGTTCCTGACCTTAGGGGGAAAGCTCTCAGTTTTTCCCCATTGAGGATGATATTAGCGTTGGGTCGTTCATATATGGTTTTTATGATTTCGCGGTATGATCCTTCTGTCCCTACTTTCTTGAAGGTTTCTATCAAGAAAGGATGCTGTATTTTGTCAGATGCTTTCTCTGCATCTAGTGAGAGGATCATATGGTTCTTGTCCTTTCTTTTATTGATGTGATGAATTATGTTAATTGTTTTGCAGATATTGAACCAGCCCTGCCTCCCAGGTCTAAATCCCACATGGTCGTGGTGAATATATTTTTCATGTATTGTTGGGTCTGGTTGGCTAATATGTTGTGGAGGTTTTTTGCATCTATGTTCATCAGGGAAATTTGTGTATAGTTCTCCTTGTTAGTGGGGTCTCTGTCTGGTTTTGGAATCAAGGTAATGCTGGCTTCATGGAAGGAGTTTGGAAGTTTTTCTTCCAGTTCTATTTTAGAACAGCTTCAAGAGAATAGGTGTTAACTTTTCCTTAAATGTTTGGCAGAATTCCCCTGGAAAGCCATCTGGCCCTGGACTCTTGTTTTTTTGGGAGATTTTTGATTACTAACTCAATTTCCTTACTGGTTATGGGTCTGTTCAAATTTTCTATTTCTTCCTGTTTCAGTTTTGGTAGTATATATATTTCTAGGAATTTGTCCATTTCTTCTAGAATGCCCATTTTATTGGCATATAATTGCTCATAATATTCTCTTACTATTGTTTTTATTTCTGCGGTGTTGGTTGTTATGTCTCCTCTTTCATTCTTGATTTCATTTATTTGGGTCCTTTCCTTTTTCTTTTTGATCAAACTTGCTAGTGGTTTATCAACTTTGTTAATTCTTCCAAAGAACCAGCTTCTGGTTTCATTGATCTGTTCTACTGTTTTGTTTTTGTTTTTTTTTTGTTTTGTTTTGGTTTGGTTTCGATAGCATTAATTTCTGCTCTAATCTTTATTATTTCCTGTCTTCTGCTGGTTTTGGGTTTTATTTGCTGTTCTTTTTCCAGCTCCTTAAGGTGTAAGGTTAGGTTGTGTATCTGAGCTCTTTCTTCCTTCTTTAGGAAGGCCTTCATTGCTATCTACTTTCCTCTTATGACTGCCTTTGCTGTGTCCCAGAGGTTTTGGGTTGTGGTGTTATCATTTTCATTGACTTCCATATACGTTTTAATTTCCTTTTTAACTTCTTGGTTAGCCCATTCATTCTTTAGTAAGATGTTCTTCAGTCTCCAAGTACTTGTTACCTTTCCAAATTTTTTTCTTGTGGTTGATTTCGAGTTTCATAGAGTTGTGGTCTGAAAATATGTGCAGTATGATCTCAATCTTTTTGTACTTACTTAGGACTGATTTATGTCTCAGTATATGGTCTATTCTGGAGAACGTTTCATGTGCACTGGAGAAGAATGTATATTTTGCTGCTTTAGGATGAAATGTTCTGAATATATCTGTTAAGCTCATCTGGTCCAGTGTGTCATTCAAAGCCATTGTTTCCTTGTTGATTTTTTGTTTATGTGATCTGTCCATTGTGAGTGGGGTGTTGAAGTCTCCTATTATTATGGTATTACTATTGATGAGTTTATGTTTGTGATTGATGTATCTATTTGGGTGCTCTCACATTTGGTGCATAAATGTTTACAATTGTTAGGTCTTCTTGGTGAATGGACCTCTTAATTATCATATAATGCCCTTTTTCGTCTCTTGATACAGTCTTTATTTTAAAGTCTAGATTGTCTGATATAAGTGTGGCTGCTCCGGCTTTCTTTGGTTGACCATTAGCATGATAGATGGTTCTCCATCCCCTTACTTTCAGTTTGAAGGTGTCTTTAGGTCTACAGCGGGTCTCTTGTAAATAGCATATAGATGGATCTTGTTTTCTTATCTACTCTGTTACCCTATGTCTTTTGATTGGAGCATTGAGTCCACTGATGTTTAGAGTGAGTACTGAAAGATATGAATTTATTGCCATTATGTTGCTTGTAGAGTTGGGAGTTTCTGGTGGTGTTCTCTGGTCCTTTCTAATCTTTGTTGCTTTTGGTATTTATTTATTTATTTATTTATTTATTTATTTATTTATATTTTCATCTTTTCTCCCCTCAGAGAGCCCCACTTAAAATTTCTTGCAGGGCTGGTTTAGTGGTCACAAACTCCTTTAATTTTTGTTTGTCTGGGAAACATTTTATCTCTTCTATTTTGAATGACAGCCTTGCTGGATAAAGAATTCTTGGCTGCATATTTTTCTGATTCAGCACACTGAATATATCCTGCCACTCCTTTCTGGCCTACTAAGTTTCTGTGGATAGGTCTGCTGCCAACCTGATCTGTCTTCCCTTGTAGGTTAGGGACTTTTTTCCCCTTGCTGCTTTCATGATTCTCTCCTTGAGTGTTTTGTGAATTTGACTATGGTATGCCTTGTGGATAGTCGGTTTTTGTTGAATCTAATGGGGGTCCTCTGTGTTTCCCGGATTTTGATGTCTGTGTCTTTCCCGAGGTTAAGAAAGTTTTCTGCTATGATTTGCTCACATAACCTTTCTGCCTCTATTTGTCTCTCTTCCTCTCCTGGGACCCCTATGATTCTGATGTTGTTCCCTTTTAATGAGTCACTGATTTCTCTAATTCTTAAATCGTCCTCTTTTGCCTTAATCTCCCTCTTTTTTTCTGCTTCATTATTCTCCATAAGTTTTTCCTGTATATCACTGATTCTCTGTTCTGTCTCATGCATCCTTGTCGCCGCAGCATCCATCTGTGATTGCAGCTCGGGTATAGCAATTTTTATTTCATCCTGACTAGTTTTTACTTCTTTTATCTCCACAGAAAGGGATTCTAATCTATTTTCACTCAAGCTAGTATTCTTATTATCGTGATTCTAAATTCTGGTTCAGACATCTTGCTTGTATCTGTGTTAGTTAAATCCCTGGATGTTGTTCTTCCTGCTCTTTCTTCTGGATGGATTCCTTTGTTTTGTCATTTTTTTTAAACGTTTTTATTTATTTTTGAGACAGAGAGAGACAGAGCATGAACGGGGGAGGGTCAGAGAGAGAGGGAGACACAGAATCTGAAATAGGCTCCAGGCTCTGAGCTGTCAGCACAGAGCCCGATGCGGGGCTCGGACTCATGGACTGCGAGATCATGGCCTGAGCCAAAGTCGGATGCCCAATCGACTGAGCCACCCAGGAGTCCCTGTTTTGTCATTTTGAAAAGAGAAAAGGAATTAATGAGGAAAAAAAATTATAATTAAAATATTAAAATAAAAAAAAATATTAAAACTAAAAAATTAAAAGCACACACACACACACACACACACACAAAATCGAATAAATGATGCTAGATCCTAGGTGTGTTCTGGTTTGGCTGTTGAAAGTGGCTTGATAGATTAGAGAAAAAAGGGTGGGGGAGGCAAAAAGGAAATCATTTGAAAATTTGAAAAAATGATTGCACTGAAGTAGAGTAAAATGAAATCATGGAAGTAAAATAGAATTTTATTTATTTATTTATTTATTTAAAATAGAATTTTAAAAATTTACACAAAAGTAAAGAATATAGAATATAGAAAAAATTAAAGAAAAATATTTTTAATAATAGTTAAAAATAAAAATTATTTTTTTCTTTCTGTATTCAAGAAAAACAAAAGAAACAAAAAAAATGGTTTGAAAATTTGAAAACATGAATACACTGTAGTAGACTAAAATAAAATGATGGAAGTGAAATAGAATGTGAAAAAAATTTACACAAAAATAAAAAATATAGTAAAAAAATTAAAGAAAAATATTTTTAACAAAAATTGAAAATAAAAATGAATTTTTTCTCTTTCTGTATTTAAGAAAAAGAAAAACAAAAAAGAGAAAAAAGAAAAAGGAAAAAGAAGAAAGAACAAAATCATTTGAAAATTTGTAGAAGTGAATATACTGTAGTAGAATAAAAAAAATGATGGAAGTAAAATAGAATTTGAAAAAATTTACACAAAAGTAAAGAATATAGTAAAAAATTTTAATGGAAAATATTTTTAATAAAAATTAAAAATAAAAATGAATTTTTTCTCTTCCTGTATTCAAGAAAAAAGAGGTGAGAAAGAGGGAAAAAAAGAAAGAAAATTGAATAGGTGGACCTGCTAACAGACTGAAATACTACTGAAATTACTTCGTTTTCCCCTAAAAGTCAGACTATGTAATGCTTTATAGTCCATAAACTAAGTAGGTGGTGAGACGAGCTCTTGAAGAGTGAGGTTGGCCCAGTTGGGTGGGGCTCGGTGTAACAGCTCCACTCTCCACTAGATGGCGCTCCCAGCCTTCTGGGGTGGATTGCTGCGGTGCTCCTAGTTGCATATGTGCATGCGCGGTAGCGGCAAAAATGGCGCCACCCAGCTACCCAGTCTGTTTTCCGGGATCGGCAATCGTGCACCCGTCCTCTGTCTTCAGCTTTCATCCACTCCTTGCTTCTTCACTGTCCGTGACCAAGCCCCAGGCAGTACCTCTGCCCCGAGTTCTGTCTCAGATGCGGCTGTTTTCCCTGACCCCCTAATTCCGAAGGACTGCGTCTTTGACCCAATCCTCCCCTCTGCGGGAGGGTCTCGCTGAGCAATGGCCGGGTGCGGCTGTACCCAGGAACATTTGCGGGTCCACGCTGCTGCTGCTGACCAGAGACTACGGCCAGGTGCCAGCCCGCCCCAGAAAAAGTTCACGGGATTGTGTAGCAGCAGCATTTCAGGGATTTTGGAAAATCACAACACACATCTGGCACCAGGCTTCACCTTTAATGAGCTTGTTGCATCACCAGCGAGTGTGGCCGCCCTCTGGGGTCTGCTGGGACCGGGTGGCCGCAACAGTCTCCACCAAATGGCCTTCCAGCAGTGGAACCGCTTTTCCCCATGTGGCCCGAGAACCTCCCGGACCCCACTCTGTTCCTGGGGATTCGCCCTTCCCACCAGAGCACCGCCAGGTATGGAGCTGCGGGGTTGCAGCCTTTGTGCTCCCCTTGTTTACTACAGTCTTAATGGAATTTAAACCCTCTCCTTTCTCCTTTCTCTCTCTCCCTTTTTAGTTCAGTCCCTGCGGCCATTTCCAATTTTCCACTTTCTCTCCAGCTGCTTTTGGGGAGGGGTGCTTTTCCCCTCCTCCCCCCTACCCCTGGCTCCATCCTCTCTGCACCCACAAAAGCGGCTCCCTGCCCTCCGTGGCTTCTCTCTCCCCAAGTTCACCTCTCCGCACCATGTCCTTGCTGAATTCTGTGGTTCAGGTTGTGCAAATTGTTGTGTTAATCCTCAGATCAGTTTTCTAGGTGTGCAGGATGGTTTAGTGTTGGTCTGGCTGTATTTCACGGATGCGAGACACACACAAAACTTCCATGCTGTTCCGCCATCTTGGCGCCCTACTCCCTAATTGTAGCTTCTTATGTATCTATGATTTGTATTTTGTATCTATGATAAATTTGTACCTATGATTCAAAGCTTTGAAATGTGTTGTAGGGGCGGTATGCCTGGATGGCTCAGTTGGTTACATGTCTGACTTCGGCTCAGGTCATGATCTCGCAGTCTGTGAGTTCAAGCCCCACGTTGGGCTCTGTGCTGACAGCTCAGAGCCTGGAGCCTGCTTCGGGTTCTGTGTCTCCCTCTCTCTCTCTCTACCCCTCCCTGGTTCACACTCTGTTTCTCTCTCCCTCTCAAAAATAAATAAACATTTCTTAAAAATTAAAAAGAAATGTGTCAAAGTGGCAGATAAGGAATGAGGGTTCTTCCATGGTTCGATGTGTTCATTGGGTCAAGTTGGTTCTCCTTTAGATCTTCTGTGGCCTTAAATGTTTCCTTTTTTGTGCGTGGTCTGTTATGACTAGATAAGGTATGCCAAAACCTCCAATTACAGCAGCCCTGGTTGGGGCACCTGGGGGGCTCAGTCAGTTAAGCCTCTCACTCTTTGTTTGGGCTCAGGTCATGATCTCACGGTTCATGAGTTTGAGCCCCGCATCAGGCTCTGCGCTGACAGTGTGGAGCCTGCTTGGGATTCTCTCTCATCCTCTCTCTGCCCTTCCCCTACTCAAAATAAATAAATAAACTTAAAAAAACGATCAAAGAAAAGATCGTCCCTTTTTTTGCATTAAGGTTCAGCCTACCTCTCACCTCACTGTTTTTGTGTAAATATTTATAAATATTTTTAAAAGTTGAAAGCATTTTATGGGGGATCCCTGTAAAACCACCACCTAAACATTCAGGTGACAGTTTGCTCTCCCTTTCTCCATATGTTAATCCAGCTTATTCTTTTGACATATTTCAAAGTAAACGGTGGTATCTTTCCCTTTCCCTTTAATATTTCATCATGCATAACTTTAACAAAAATTGCTTATGCTTTAACCATTTTTTGGCGGTAAAAGTTACTTACAATAAACACACATTTAAAAACAATTTTTTTAATGTTTATTTAGTTTTGAGAGAGAGAGAGAGAGAACAGAGTGCGAGCAGGGGAGGGGCACAGAGAGAGGGAGACAGAATCTGAAGCAGGCTCCAAGCTCTGAGCTGACAGCGCAGAGCCTGACATGGGGCTCGAACTCACGAACAGTGAGATCATGACTGGAGCCGAAGTCGAATGCTTAATCGACTGAGCCAGGCGCCCCTAAACTGCATACATTTTAAATATATCTTCTGGTGTGTTTCACAGAATGCACATACCTGTGCAACCAAAATCCCTACAAACATACAGGCCATCACCCCTACTTAATGTCTCTCCCTGGTAGATCCCTGCCTACCCCAAGACAGCTATCTCTCTAATTTTTTTTTTCTAGCATAGATTAGTTTTTCCTACTTTTAACTCTTTTAGATGTAATCATACAGCATCCTTTATTTTAAGGCTTCCTTCATACAGTGTAGTGATTTCGATATTTATCCATGTCGTTGTGTGTTTCTTTCTTTTTATTGCTTTTATGTACAAATGAAATAGATTTCCTTTGTACATATGGATGCACCATAGTTATTTTATTTATTTCCCTGTGGATGGAATCATGGGCTGTTTACACATCTTGGATTATTGTGTGAATAAAGCTACTAAGAACATTCTAGTACAATCTTTTTTTTTTTTTTTTTTTTTGGCGGACATACCTGGGAGCAGAATTATTGGAATACACACACACACACACACACACACACACACAGCAGCCAGTCTTTTTTTTTTTTTTTTTTTTTTTTTTTTTTAAGAGTAGTTGCACCATTTTGTATTTTAGTCAGCAACAGATGACAATCCTAGCGTTCCATGCCCTTGCCAACATTAGATATTTTCTTGTCTTTTTAAATCTTAGTATTGTGGTGGGTATGTTGTGATGAATAATATTAGTTTTTATCATTGTTTCCTGGATGATTAATGATGGTGAACAATGTTTTATATGCATATGGGACATATGGGCATATATTTTCCTCTTTGAAATGGCGACTCAAAGCTTTCGTTCATTTTTTTATTGGCTATCTTCTTTCATTATTGTGTTGTTAGCTTTATAAAGGGTGCATATAATCCTCTGTCAGATATATTTTTTGCTAAAATATCCTCCCAGGATCTGGCTGAACCTATTCTTTTTCTTAAATTATATCTTTTGATGAGCATTTAAAAAATTTTCATGAAGTCTGTTTTGTCGATTTTTCTCTTATTGGTCAGGCTTACTTTTGATTTATATAACTTGAGGCTATAATATTTGGTGAATTCACAATCAACTATTTGATTATTTTTGGTGAAGTGTATTTTTTAATAAGTATATAGTAACCTTATTTGTCTCTTGAAATGTTCTCTGCCACATCTCTTTCCCTATGTAATAATGATTTTTCCATGTAATAATGATAATCGTAGTTTTGGTCAATATAGCTAGCAATCTTTTTCTACCATTGCATTTTGATCTCTCTGGATTTTTAAATCTTGCATGAAAATCTGTCACTTAATAAGAATCATTAATTCTTTTACACTAATTTTAATTCTGATATATTTGAATTTCTTTCTATCATTTTGTGCTTAACTCTTTGTCCTTTAGACTGGATATTAGTCTTTTTTATGGACTAATATTTAATATTAATCAGCATTTTTATGGTTTTCATGAACAAAATATGATTTTCACATGGATGACTTAACTTGGGTCATTTTCTTTCTAATTTCTGTGCTATTTTTGTTCAGTATTTTGGTTTTACCTTGTTTTGTTTGACTCCACGAATTGAACAGAAGTATTACTGGTCTAGTTAGTAGATTATGGTACTAATGTGTTATTAAAATAGTTACTCATGCTGTTTTCTTATTTATCTGACTTTTCGGTTCGGGTTATTGGTCCCTATAGGGAATGTTGTTAGAAGTTACTTAAGTATTTCTTGGTAGGAAACTCTTTTTTTTTTTTTTTTTTCCCAGTAAAACACCTTTATTCCTGTAGCTGATTTTAAGAATCATTGTGCTTCTGGGGCGCCTGGGTGACTCAGTCAGTTAAGTGTTCCACTTTGGCTCAGGTCATGATCTCACAGTTCGTGGGTTCGAGCCCCACGTTGGGCTCTGTGCTGCAGGCTCGGAGCCTGGAGCCTGGTTCTGATTCTGTGTCTCCCTCTCTCTCTGCCCCTTCCCCACTTGTGCTCTGTCTCCTGTCTCAAAAATAAATAATAAAAAAACATTAAGAAAAAGATTCATTGTGTTTCTGATTCTGAGGATTGGTGTTTTTCAGCCATTCTTAAAAATTCTCAACCATTACCATAACCAATATTACCTCTTGCCCAACCCTTTTATAGTCTCTTTCTTGGATTCTTATTAATAATCTTCTGTATGTATCAAGCTCTTCTTTATGTTTTTTATGTTGCCTATGTTTCTAAATATTTTATACTCTTCTCTCTATGCTGCATTCTAAATAATTTTTCATACTTTATATTCTTATTTACTAATTTCATCTTTAGCTGTATCTAATCAGATCTAACTATGTCACTGAGTCTCCAGTTTTAATAGTTATTTCCTAGGGGCACCTGGGTGGCCCAGTCGGTTAAGTGTCTGACTTTGGCTCAGGTCACGATCCCACAATTCATGGGTTTGAGCCCCGTGTTGGGCTCCAAGCTGACAGCTCAGAGCCTGGAGCCTGCTTCGGATTCTGTGTCTCACTCTCTCTCTGCCCCTCCCCTGCTCACACTCTGCCCTCCCCTCCCCCGTCTCTCTCTCAAAAATAAACATTAAAACAATCAAAAATTTTATTTCCTCAATTTTGAAAAGTTCTATTATTTCTTTATTTTCCTCTGAATCTATCTGTTCCCTTGCTCCTTGCTTATATTTCAGAATACTCCTTCTCTCTTGCGACACTTGCTAAGCATAACCTATGTTCTGTCTCTATTCATTCTGATAACTTCATTGTGAGACTCTTCTTGGTTGGTCTTGTTCATACTGCTTGTTTCTTTAAATGTTTTTTTATCATTTATATTATTATTTATTTTTATTTTGTTATTTATTATTTAATTTTTTATTTTCATTATGTATTTATTGTTTCTCTGAATGATTATCTTTGAGAGAAACCATTTGTGGAAATTTATCGCTGGTGGGGGCTGAAATGATTTTCCTTCAGAGATTTCCTTTTGTTGTTGATATATGATACCATCGACCAAAGACTATATTAAGTTAAATTTTTCCTTTGAGGTTTCTCAGGCAACGGTGGTAGCACAGATTTAGTCTACAAACTCTAGTTAGGTTTGATGAGGGAGATTTAAAAAAAAAATCTTCACCCAGATTTTAGCTACAAACAAACATGTTTCCTAGTGTTTTGTTGATTTTTCAGCATTTTTTCCCCCATCGACCCTCAACCTGAGGGTGTGATGCTCAACCTGAGGGTATGAACCTCCAAACAGGGGTCATGTTTAGACTCCCAGCTGTGAGCCTGTCCTCACTTTGAACACCTGGTCCTTACAGAGATACTTTTCAGAACAAGCCTGTTTAAATGAAAATTCTTCATGTTGCTAAGACATAAACTCCTCCGCCCTTCCTAAAACGTCTTTAGGACAGTCGGTTTTCCAGCTATTTTAATTCCTTTGTTTTGTGCCTATGTGTAACCTGAGATTCTTTCTATCAGTGTAGCAGACAAGAGAGGACATTTGTAGAATTTGTAGACAATTGATACATTACATTCATCGTTTCAGTGGAAATAGTAGTTTAGACCGAGAGATAACCTCAACAATGTAAGAACACGTGAAAAGATGCTCAACATCACTCATCATCAAAATGTAAATGAAAACCACAATGCAGTACCACCTCACACCTGTCAGAATGGCTAAAACCAACTACACAAGAAACGACAGGGGTTGGCGAGGATGTGGAGAAAAAGGAACCCTCGAGCACTGGTGGTGGGAGTGCAAACTGGTGCAGCCACTCTGGAAAAGAGTATGGAGGGTCCTGGAACAGTTTAACTATCCTAGGATCCAGTAACTGCCCCACTGCGTATTGCCCAAAGAATAGGAAAACACTGATTTAAAGGGATATATGCACCCCAATTTTTATGGCAACATTAGCTGCAATAGTCAAATCATGGAGGCAGCCCAAGTGTCCATTGATAGATGAACGGATACACAGATGTGGTGTATATATATCGATATCGATATATATCGATGTATATCTATATATATATGTAATGGAATATTAGTCAGTCTTAGGAAAGAATGAAATCTCGCCTTTTGCGACAGCATGGGTGTATCTGGAGAGTATAATGCTAAGCACAATAAGCCAGTCAGAGAAAGACATATGCTGTATGATTTCACTCATACGTGGAATTAAAAAAAAAAAAAAAAAAACAAAGCAAATGAGCAAGGAAAGAGAGAGAGAGAGAGAGAAACCAAGAAATAGACTCAACTATAGAGAACACATAGATGGTTGTTAGAAAAGAGGTGGGTAGGGGGATGGGTAAAACAGGTGATAGAGATTGAGGAGTGCACTTGCCATGATGAGCACCGGGTGTTGTAAGGAATTGTTGAATCACTATACCGTATACGTGAAACTAATACAACACTGGGGGTTATCTACACTGGAATTTAAAAAAAAAAAAGTGTGATCTCTGAGAAACTGTCAAAAATGTTGTGAAGAGTTTTGATTGTTATAGGCTATGAATTATGTACAATAAAACTTCTCTTTTGGGGCGCCTGGGTGCCTCAGTTGGTTAAGCATCCAAACTCTTCATTTCGGCTAAGGTCATGATCTCGTGGTTCGTGAGTTTGAGCCCCGCGTCGGGCTCTGCCCTGATAGCACGAAGCCTGCTTGGGATTCTCTCTCTCCCCTGCTCTCTCTCTGCCCCTCCCCACCTCGCTCTCGCTCTCTCTCTCTCTCTCTGTCAAAATAAATAAACTTAAAAAAATACTTTTTCATGAAGTAAGGACCCCATCAGACTTTTGACAAAAATTAAAAAAAAATCATTTCTTCAATGTCAAGTTTAACTTTCTCTCTTTTCTTTGGATTTATGTCCCCATGGAATATCTCCTGCAAGTGTTATGTTTTCTTCTATACTACTTCTTTATTGAAACCAACTGTGACACTTTAGAAGACATTGTTTTTCTTTAACTCCTTGTTTTCCTTGATCTCATGGGTACCACATTTCATGACAATGATCATCAGATGAAAAGCCCAGCAGGGATTGTTGGATGGGTTGAGATTGAGTTTGTCATTGAGCTGTCTTTCTGTCATCTGTGGATTTGAAAAAGGGCGGCCCCTTTATACAACTCAGCATAATCGTATTTCAAAATAATTTTCTGAACATGAGCATATCATGGACAGTAATTCCTGGGGTAAAGAACAAACTAAAGGAAATAATTACTTTCAAGAATGAAAACATAATTTAGTGTTAAATAGTTCATGTCCGAACATTTGTTTGGATCTTTATTATAAATTGCAGTGTGTTCCATAAATGCTCGATTCGATTTAATTCAGATACTCATTTGGCCTTTTTACCAAGCCTGCTGTTAATTGCTTTAGGAGAACCAAATGCCTGCCATCAAAAAGAAAATATAAGCAATCAGGCACTGTGTGAGCATAGCAGGTGCAGGAAACAAAAAATAATAGATGATTCCCACCCCTGAGCTCCTTCCTGCAAAGACAGACTTGGTGATGGTGCAGTTATCTGTGTGGCTCAGCTTTGTCGCTTTGTGCCCAGCTCAGGAGCAGATTTGCTTAATTGGGATCATGTATCGATTGTCTTAAACCCCGCCTCTGGAGAAAGCACTAATGCTACAGGCAAATAAAATAACATATGTGAAAGTGATTTTAAAAACTAGTCGCTCATTATGCAAATGTAAATTATTATTGTAATTATTACTTTCAAAACCGTTTTTGTTCCCGAACTCTGTCTCCAGACTCTTCTTTGTAGCATCCACATTTAAAACCCAACGGTTGAAATTGAGTAATTGAACTGTGTTACGGTTTCTGGTCACTGACCACACCACAGTTTTTTGGTTCACATTTTCATGGTAATAGAATCGCCACTTAAAGCAATAATAGTTGTTTTTAACTGCAGAAAAATTCTGTAGTTATTCTCTGCTCTGTCGTAAAAGCAGCCAGTAGATAATATTACGGTGGGGCTCCTGCTTTGGTTTCTTCTTGTCCTCCAAAGGTCACAGCCTGGGTTGCGTACTTAGATTCTACTTCAAGTAATAGATTTTGAGGAAATTATAGGACACGTGGAGAGAGGTTTATGGGTCAGATTTGTGGGAAAACAGTTTTGTGATACACAAAAATGTTCATAATAGCAAAATATCAGAAGCAACCTCTTTATCTGGTTTATATAGACTGAATAAAACTTGATGTATCCATATGGTAGAATATTATACGGTGATCCAAATATTTATGGGGAATTTTTATGAGATTATATACATGGTATGATTTTCAGTGAAATAGTGGCAGTTGGGATTATTCATATGTTAGGATTTCAATTTCGTATAAAAGTTTGGCAAAAATATTGGGTGGAATGCATATAAAGATATTTCAGTGGTTCCCTGGTGATATGTAGGTGATTTAAGATATTTTTTTACACTTTTTGATTTTTCCTAAATTGTAAACAATGATGGCTTTTTTTTTTAATCATGAGGACAAAAGATTAATGTTTTATTAAACATGCAAAGACTGTCCTTTAAGACAGGCATCAAACAACTACCCCCAAATCTAGCTGGCAAGCCGAATTTATAAAACAGTGGTTGGGACACAGCCACACTCACTAGCTGATATATCTTCCGATAACGCTTCGCGCACAACTGCAGGGCTGAGTGGGTGCAGCTGAGACCACGTGGTCCGCAAAGCCCAAAGTATTTACCACCTGGACCTTTGCCGGGGAAGTGTGTTGTTCCCAGTTCTATGTTGTCATCTTGCTATTAATCTCTCCCAGCCACTCTCATGGCCACGTCTGAGAAACCGTCAGCCAGAACCACTGCCCAAACTCTTACTTATTCAAAGCAGGGGCTCTTCTCCATGCATGTCTCACTGTCACCTTGTCAGGAGCCCAGATCACACTGCTGCTCTGTCACCTCTCAGGGCTTTCTGAAAGCTTGGACACCAGGAGCGCACGGCTGGTAGCCATGACTGTTTCTTGTGGTCTTACATTTGCCACTGTGTGGTTGACATTGTGTCTGGAATTGCCGTCAATGCTTCTGCTGGTACCGAAGCTGATGTGGACCCATTTACCTCCCCCCCACCCCCCAGGCTATCATTTCCCCATGGCAGCCACTACGTTGACTTCCCCACATCCTGATGAGTTGTATGAGCTTCTTCAGTTCTCTTGAAGCCCTTATGCACATTTTTGGGGGCCCAGTCTATCTTGAGACAACCCCACTTGTGTGTCCTTGACTGTACTCCCTACTCATGGGCAGTGGGAAAGAAAATTGATTTTCCCATTCACAAGGAATGCACGCAGATAATCCCTGTCCTTTAGTTTAAAAAAAAATTTTTTTAAATTAAAACAACAAAGCCACAAACCAAAAAGTAAAGTTCGTGCCATCACCCACCTACATAGTTCAAGCATGTTTCAAGAACTTTCTATACATTATTTGTTTTAACTGTTCTGAAGAATCTGGTAAGTTTGAGGCTATATTACGGATTTCCTGACTTGCTGGTGATAAATCAAATCTCTGAATGTTAACGTCATTAAGTCAAGAGCTTACCTTGTCTGCTGACACAGAGATTCACGTCTCACATGAATAGCTCAGGGCTGCAGCCTGAGAGGGGCCTTTCCCAGCCCGCCTTCCTGCTTCACGAGCTCGTCTTTCTGGAGCAAAGATCTCTGTGTTCTGTGTGACTCTGGCTCAGTCCTTAACAACCAGGAACCCTGACCTTTCCCATTTGACTTATGCAAGCTTGTGTTTAATGTGTGTCCAGAAGTTCCCATTTCATTCCGCATGGACCTTCTTGGGTCTCTCATGGCCACGGGTCCCTACTGTTCAGTTGTTCTTACATCAGATTTTGATAACTGCCATCCGGTTGAATACTTTGGATATTGACTCATTGATTAGGATGTGATGAGGCTGTAACTCTATTTCAGACTGAGTTTTGAATGTTGTGTCTTTCCGACTCAAGCCCATCCATACAGCCTGGGAAGGGAGGTGTTGCTGGGGCCTTTGTCTGCTCTTGCGGGCATCAGTTCTGAAGGGTTCTTGTCTTATCAGAGCCCCTCCCACCAGTACATAGTTCCATTAGAATTTTGCTTACACACTCAAGATCCTCCAAGATGTTGCATTATAATTATTATTCATCAGGTAAAATGGAGCTGAGCACATATATTTTTTAAAGTGTTTATTTATTTTTAAGAGAGAGACAGAGAGACAGAGAAAAAGAGGGAGACACAGAATCCAAAGCAAGCTCCAGGCTCCCAGCTGTCAGCACAGAGCCCGACCCGGGGCTCGAACTCATGAACTGTGAGATCATGACCTGAGTCGAAGCTGGACATTCAACCGACTGAGCCACCCAGGGGCCCCAAATATATTTTGAGCTTTGTCAATGTTATCCAAAGAAGATTCAGAGGAAGCTATCAGAAGAAAGTGGGAAAGGCTCAGAAGAGCTCAGTAACACCCCACCAGGCAGCCTGAGCTAACGCCAATGCCCGAGGAAGACGTGTGACAAGTTGTAGCTGCTGAGTCTCGGGTCCTCTTATGGTGGCTGTTCCTTCCACACAGCCCTTCAGATACCAAGAAAGTTTCCTTCCCCAAGGACAGCAGACTTTTTAAGCACCCTAACCACAGCCAACACTATCACAGATCTCCCTTGGGAAGAGAATAGAAACACCACTGAATATGTATTTTATTTCCAGATTGAATGCAATTCACTCACCTACACTCCTAAGCCATTAATCACATTTATGTGAATTTTTTTCTTCGTCTTCTTCTTTTTTTTTTTTTTTTTCCTGCAAGAAGGGATATGGCTGCATCCATCTTTTAAAGTCAGCCTTCATAAATCTGAACATGGACATCATGTTCAGAGACAAACGTCCCGACTACCATGCAGAGTGGAGGCATCATTTATCCGGAGTCAGGGGAACACCAGATCGCCTGCTGTTTGCCGTGCCTGCAGTGGGCGAGATCGCATATACCTCCTTCTCGAGCACTGAGCTGAAGTCATGGTTTTGTCACATTAGTCACTCACTCTTTTAGGCTATTTTCTGCCTACCTGCCCCCACCATAGGCATGGCCCTCTTTAAGAAGGCACATTGGGGTCTGTGGACTGCACCATGCAAGGGCCTTCTCTGTGTGCACTTCCATTGCAATGTGTAACTAACCAAGGGTTCCTTTCTGAGGTTCGCGTCGGGAGAGGGCTGGGTGGTCTGTTCAGCCTCAGATGGAACAGATGGAGGGGCGTGGCCCCTGGGGGAAAAGAAAAACTAGTTATTCCTTGAGGCGAAGGCTCCATCCCTGGAAGGAACCAGTCTAGGATGTCATTTTATTATCCCTGACTTAACCATTTTAAACTTTGTGGAATAAAAATATTGTCGGTGGGGTTATTGACATTTTTAGGAAGGTGGTGTGGCTGGACTCGACACAGAGGGCTGGCTGAGATGGGCCTTTGATGGCAATATGAGCTGTGACTCTAGTACTCACTGAGCGCAGGGCCTGGCCCTTGAACATCGCCCATGGGTCACTCAGTATTGTCAGAACCCTAAAACTGACCGACCTTAAGGGAGGTTGAGTTAACTCTTGACAAGAAGAATTTTATATGGCGGACACCAGTTTGTGTGCAATGAGGAATAAACTGGTCAAGGGATCCCATTTTCTTATGAAATGCAATGTTGGTGCCTTCACTCTTTGAAGACAGTGGGCCACTTGGGGAAGCTTGTGAAACCAGAAAGCTGCTTCTGGAGTTCAGAACTGAGCTGGTTTTATTGGCTGAGCTCACTTGATGCTTCCACATTCACCGTATGTTTTTGTCCAGCCCCAGGGCACCTTCAGCTACACGGCCAAGCACCTCCTCCCATAGAAAGAGAGAGGCGTGATATCTACAAAGTCTGCTTTCCTGGCCCTGCATTTCCCATGCTTTTGTTGCTAACCCACCTGGCTTAAAAAAAAATATTTATTTTGAGAGCAAGAGAAAGCATGAGAGGGGAAGGGCAGAGAAAGAGGGAGACAGCTCATGCTAAGCACAGAGCCCAGTGCGGGGCTTGATCTCACAACTGCAATGTCATGCCCTGAGCCAGTATCAAGAGTAGGACGCTTAACCAACTGAGCCACCCAGGCGTCCCTCACCCACCTGCCTTTTAATGGATCCCTATTCCTAACTAAATTCAGTAACATCTCAGTCAGGTATTGTTGTTTTCTTTGGACTCAGTTTTATTATATGACTGTGTTGTTGCCCTGATCTCCCATAATTTCACTTACGGTAATTCTCAAACGACAGTCTTAGGACATGTTAAAGATCACCAAGTGGGGGGATAGGCAGGGGAAAGGTTTACGGCTGCCTCAAATTAGAAGCTTCTTCCACAGGAGAGAGGGAAAAATGCACACCTGGGTTCTTCACTCCTCCAACACAAGCAAAGTTTAAAATGTGTGCATATTGTCTTCTCTGTTATTTAATTTTTCTTTCTATACTGCCTCTTGTTTCTTAGTTCCTAAGTTCCTCCCACTCAAATCTTTTCTCTTATGTCCTGATTATTCCAGCTGTCCCTCAGATGCTTAGCTTCTAAAATTATTTCTTCCTCTTTCTTTAGGAATTTTTAGGAAGGTGGTGTGGCTGGACTTGACAAGGAAGGCTGGCTGAGATGGGCATATGATGGCAATGTGAGCTGTGACTCGAGTACTCACTGAGCTCAGAGCTTGGCCCTTGGAGTTGTTCCTTCCCTTAATAGAATATTAGAAAAAAAGGTCAGTTTGATAGTGATGACATAGGGTAAGCATAGGGTAAGTTCAAGTTGATCAGCTATATTCAACCTAAGATTTAACGGGAAAGATATAGACAGTGGGCCAGTGGAAGGGCTAATGAGGTAGATTTAGAAAGCGTGATTTTTTTGATTACTTGGTAAATTGTTATTAATACACTTCTCGCTGTGTACTAACATGAGGTGATGCAATGGATCTTATAAAAACTAAAAAAACTGTTCATGTTCAACATCATAGGGGGGTTCCACCTAGTACAGTAAGATAGTAATAGGAAATAAAAGGCTTGCAATCGGAAAGGAAGAAACAAAAGTGTCTTTATTCTTAGCTTATCGGATTGTCTACATAGAATTGATCAAAAAGTTCTTAGAACTGTAAGTGTTTATAGCAAGGTGGGAGGATACGAGGATAATGCATCCAAATAAATTAATTTTCTATATACTGGCAATGAACAATTGGGATTTGAAATACAAAACACAATGGTACCCACAATGGAAATATTTGGGATTTGGTCTTACAAAATATGTACAGGACATATATGCAGAAATCTTCAAAACTCTGATGAAAGAAATCAAATAAGATCTAAGTAAGTGGATAAATATCTGATGTTCACAGATTGGAAGACTCAGGATTAACATGCCAGTTGTTCCAGACTTGATCTATAGAGTCAATGCTATCATAATTAAAATTCCATGAAGCTATTTTGCAGATATTGACAAACAAAAATGAAGGTTTATTGGAAGATACAAAAAGCCTATAATAGCCAATGCATGACCGAATAAGAACAGAGTCAGGGGATTGACACTACTTGACTTAAACACTTACTATAAAGCTACAATAATTAATACGGAGTAGACAGATCAATGAGCAGAATAGAGGGCCTCAAAACAAACATAAATAAATACAGTCAACATATCTTTGACAAGGGAGCAAAAGAAATACAATGGAGTAAAGGCAGTGTTTTCAACAAATGGTGCTAGAACAACGGGACCTCCATGAATCTGCACATAGACCTTACACTTCTCACAAAAGCTAGCTGAGAATGGGATCATATACCTATATGGAAAATGCAAAACCATAATATATCAAGAACACACGGGAGAAAATCTATGTGGTCTTGGGCTTGGTGATGAGCATTTGTTTTGTGTGTGTGTGTGTGTGTGTGTGTGTGTGTGTTAGAGTTTATTTATTTTGAAAGAGAAAGAGTGTGAGCAGGGGAGTGGCATAGAGAGAGGGAGAGAGAGAATCCCAAGCAGTCTCCAGTGTGGAGCCCCATGTGGGACTTGATCCCATGAGATTGTGAGATCGTGACCTGAGCTGAGACCAAGAGTCAGACACTTAACTGACTGAGCCACCCAGGTGCCCCTGTGTGTGTGGTGTTTTTTTCATAAATAAGATGAAAAGCACAATCCACAAAGACAGTATGGTTGGTTGGATGCTATTATCATTGAGAACTTCAGTTCTATGAAAAAACACTTTCTAAAAGAATGAAAAGGCAAGCCACTGTTGGGGTGAAAATATTTGCAAAACACATATATGGTAATGTCTTGCAGCCAAAATATATAAAAAGTTCTTAAAAACTCAGCAACAGGAAATCAAACAACCTATTTAAATAATGGACAAAAAACTTGAGCAGACATCTAACCAAAGATAACATATAGATGACGAGTAACTATAAGAAGAGATGCTCAAAGTCAATTGTCCTTGGAGAATTGCAAGTTAAAATACCACTATGATACCACCCCCACTCAGTAGAATAGCTAAAACCCAAAAAACTGACAACACCAAATGTTATTTAGGATGTGGAGCAACAGGAACTCTCATTCATTTCTGGCGGAAAAGCACATGGTGTGGCTACTTGGCAAGACAGTTTTGCAGTTTCTTACCCAGCTAAACATAGCTTTCCCGTACAAGCCAGCAGTCACACCCAGATGTTTATCCAAGTGACCTGAACACTTATGTTCATGCAAAAACTTAAATGAGAATATTTATAGCAACTTTATTTATAATCACCTAAAACTGGAGAGAATCAAGATGTCTTCCAGTAGGAGAATGGGTAAAAATCAGTTGTCCCTCCAGACAGTAGAATAAATGCAGCAAAAAAAGAGAATTAGCTGTCAGGCAATTAAAAGACATGGATGAATCCTAAATGCACATTGCTCAGTAAAAAGAAAAGCCAATCTGGGAAGCTTCATGCTACATGACTGAAATATACAACATTAAGGAATCAAAAGTATAGAGGCAGTAAACAGATCAGTGGTTGTTTGAGATATTCGAGCAAGTGAAAGTGGGGGAAAGTGGGGGGAAGTGAGAAGGAAAGTGTTGACTAGATGGAACACTGGGGATGATGGCACTATTCTGTCTGATACTGTAATGGTGGGTACATGACGTTATGCCTTGTGAAACTTACAGGTATGTACAGCACGATGAGTGACCCGTAATATATGAAAAAAATCAAACAATCACTTAGAAGGTCAGGGAACACAGGACTGATGCAGAATCCCACAAAGCAATCTAATTGTATTACAAATGCATGAAACCATCTGACTGAAGGAGGAAGGAGAACAAGGGGCTGACCTGTTATTTTGGAAATGAATGGAGTCCGTAAGACTAAAGGCAAGAGTAATTTTATATAAGCATCATACTCTAGTGGCTAAGGTTGTTGCTCACAGGGGTATGCTTTAATAATCCTGATCCTGTTACATATGTATGCTGGAATTAAATAAGTAAGTAACGGGACGGTAGATGGTTGGAGCCAGCTGTCTCTCTGTTGGAGTTGGTGCTACAGGGAAGCAAGGAGAAGGGGCCAGAATGATCCATGGATTAGATGTTGTAATGGATCAGAGGTGAAGACATCAGTAGGAGCTCAAAGTTTAGATTATAGATACAATAGTTCTATGGAGAGATATTTATAGATATCTGTGTAGATCTATGTATATATGTGGGTTTGTACAGACACAGCTCTGTCAGCTGAGTGGGGCTAGAAGCAGCAACAGCCCAGTTGAAGTGAACACACCTAACACCTGAATCTTGGCTTCTAAATACCATTCTCCAATAAAAGGAAGCAAGGATCCTGGGAGAAACGGCTAATTCCAGGATTGGAGAAGGAAATACATAAAATGAGTCAGAATTGTCTTGTTGGCTCAAAAAGTTGGGAAGTGCTCAGAACAAAATAAAGCAACAACAACACACACAAAGCAAAAGCAAACCAATTAAACCCCAACACAATGAAAACATTTCAAAGGGACACAAGAGACAACCGAAAATCTCCAATAGTGAAAGCTGGAAAATTTGAGCAAACAAAGACATAAAATAGTATTGGATTATAATCAAAAGCATGAAATAAACATCCAGCAACCCACACTTACATAAATGATTGAATAAAGAAATAAGTGAGGGTGAGCAGTCAAATCTGTATAGAAGGATTTCTAAAACTTTATGTTGGTTCTCTGCTCTCAAACAGGTGCAATGTAACTCCTCACTTCTTAAATGTAGGTTGTACATAGTGACTTCCTCCTTCCAAAGAGCACACTGGGAAAAGGGGTGAAAATTGTAAATCCTAAGTGGAGAAACCTGAGAAACAGTTATCTAGAGCTCCAGTGGTAACTCGTGTTGCTAATGTGCACCATTGATATCATGGGATGGAGATAGCAACTTACCTCTGTGGTCTTCCTCCCCAAAGCCCACATCTCCAGTATAATCATGATCACACAGCTGAGGAGCCCAAGGAGACAGGACAACCAACCATGGTACCGTGATTAGGGCACTAGAACATAAAAAAAAGGCATTAAATAAAAATCAAAGAAATCAGCTCATTGCAAGAAGTGTACCAGAGTTATGCACAAAATATTAGACTATCAGTTATTATTAATAATAGTATTATACTATTGACTATTATACTATTAATAATATCCTCTATTATTATAAAGAAATAGAATATATATACTCTACTGTTATTATAATATTATACTGTAAATTATACAATTTTTACAGTTTTTCTGTAAATCTAAAACTGTTCTAAAATGAAAAGATTTTTTTTTTAAAACAACTAAGAGTCGTTTCGCGAAAGTTTCAGCTAAACCGCCTTGGATCTGCAGCCTTTTTAGAAAATGATTTGTACCGTCCACACTGAGGTGACTTGGAATGTGAGCAGGGACCTGGCCAACCTGTCATCTTGTAGGGAAGGTAGAAAAGAAGCCATCGTGGATCCCCTTATCACAGGCATTAGTAGCATCGGCATATTTAATGCAAACCTTTTGGGAGGGTCTGCCCTCCCAAATCCTAAATCTCTTTAGGCTTCTTCTTTTTCTCTTTCCTGTTAATACAGGTGTATCTGCAGTGAGTGGTGGCTAAAATAAAGGAACTTTGCAGATACTGGAAACCCTGCCAAAGTCTAGAGAGATATTTCATGAGACTTACACACTCCCATCAGGTATTAGCCCTGGGCTCTTTGGGAATGTTCTTCTTCAACCCAGTAATGGAACAATCCACAGACTGCTAGTTTTGGGTGGGCCCAGAAGGACAGACAGCTTTGGGGGCAGGTCCAGGCTATGCTATGAATATTCCTGCCCTATAGTCCAGTGGATTTAATGGGGCTCAACTAGAAAAATCTATAGTAATTAAGACTGCCTTCAGGGCCCCTGGCCATCCCTAAAAGGAGAATCACAGGGAAGATCCTGAGGGGTAGAGCAGAGCCATGCTTTCCTCTGTGGACAGTTGTACCCCTTTTAACAGTTCGCTTCTTGCTTGCTAGTGAGTCCTGGGAGAGATTACCACTTGCTATGAGGTAGACTATAAGACTTGAGGTTTCCATGATGAATGGGTCAATATCCAATCACAAAACTGTAGGCTGAAGAGTACAGCAGCAATATATTTTAAAATGGAGTGGTATATACATACAATCAGGCAGACCTAGAAGGCATTGACAGTCTGAATGAGAAGGCAACTAAGACTTTTTATTCTTTCTTAACCTTCTCTCAGCCCAAATCTATGGCCTCGAGGGAAATTCTCTTTGGCCAGTTACCAAGGAGGAACAAAATCTCAGTCCTGGTTTTCAAAAGATGCTGTGGAAATATACTGGCATCAGCCTGAAGTGAATTGCTGTCCCCAGTAAAACCCCACTCAGGAATGTCCCTGAAAATTAGTGGTGATGGGCAATCCTTCCAAAGTATAGGACTTCCAGAAGTAATGTCAGGCTCTTCATTTGGAAAGGAAGAAGAAATGGCCAGAGAAGTAGATATAACTTAATCATGGAAAGTGACCTCTGGTTTGGACAGTTAATCAAGGATTTGGAATTCATTGGGGTGGTGATTTCCAGCACCAACAACAAATTCTCCAGATACCAATTGGGTGTCCAACAGTTCAGTTCAACTCTGATGATACCTGGAGTTAGCATCAGGTTTCACGGATTTAAGAGACTGGTCCCATAAGACTGTCTTCCCTTCAGACACCAGCTGCGAGTCCTGGGCCCACATACTTATAAACTGACTGGCTAGAAATTGAGGGTTGCCACGAGCCTCTCCTCAGGAATGAGAATTTTAGAACGGTTCATAGAACTCGGAGAAACACTTTACTTACATTTACTGGTTATTATAAAGGATATGTTCAGGAGCGACCAGATGGAAGAGACGCATAGGGTATGGGGGAGGTGTGGAGCTTCCCTGCCCTCGCTGTTCCTGTTCGAGCCACCCTCCTAGACACCCTCCCAGCCTGTCCATATGTTCGCCAACCCAGAGGCTCTCCAAATCTCATTGTTCGAGACTGTTTATAGAGTCCAATCTTAACTCCCCCACCTCCTTTCCTGAGGTAAGAGGTGGGGCTGAGAGTTCCAGCCTTCTGATCACTTTGCCCTCTGGTGACCAGCCCCATCCGGAGGCTGTCCAGAGACTCTGCCCTAAAGCAATTCATTGGCATAAAGTGGTATGATCTCCAAGGCCTCAGGATAAATCGGACACTCCTCTGCTCAGAAAACTCCTGGAGTTTTAGGAGCTCTGTGCCAGGAAGCAAGGACAAGAACAAATACATTATTACACCGCAATTAGCGAGAAGGAATTTTAGGGAGACAGGAGTTTGGGACTGTTGCAATGGAGGGAGAGGTGAGGATGTTTGTGTCTCATACAAATGTTCAAGAAGGTCATATGCTGCAGGAAAAGTTCTTGGCAATGGAAGTGATCAAGAAAATCCATCCTGTGGATATGAGCCAGCTGCTGTCTGCAGCCACATGGCACTTGCTCACTGACCCATGTGTAGTAGCCATCATGCCGGAAGTGGGGGCTCTGCTTGGGGTCAACGTACGGACCGAGGCTGATCTCACGAATGCCATGCTGGGCCAACATTGGGCTCCTCTGGATTCTTCCAGAAGGATGCCAGTTCCCTCGGAACAGAGATTATGCTCACATCGTAAGCTTCCTAGAATGGATTGGGAGACACAGCGATCTCACTTCCCTGGTGTAGATTCGTTTTGTGTGCTCAGAATGCTTCTATCAGCTGCACTGGTCTTGATACTTGCTCTATCATCTAGGAACAACTAGCCTGATAAATTCATGTTACATGTCCATTGATGGTTTAGGTACTGTTGGAGATAGCCACCCATCAGATTGGATTGCTATTCTATAGGATGGGGTATATGATGGGTCAGGGCCAGCATGCGGATAACTTTGACAGGGTCTTTGCCTCCTGTCCCTCCAATCCTGACATCTGTTGATCTAGAGATCTCGGTTTCCAAGGAAGGAATGCTTGCATCTGGGGACGCCACATCAGTTCCTTTCAGTTGGAAACCGAGAGGGCCACTTGGCTAGTTGTGGTTCCTTGGGATTTTGAACCAATTGGCACATGGGATTTCTGAACTCTTTGGGATGATTGATCCTGATTATCAAGGGGATACTGGGTTGCTACTCACAATGAGAGTAGGGATTATCCAGCTAGAAACTAGGGGATTCTCTTACTTAGAGTGCCTTTTAGTAATTCCAGGTTCAATGGTAGGAGTCATATGCCAAGGTAATGACTCTGTAAAGTGAGGACCATTAAGCACTCTGCCAGGGGAAGAATGCGAATCAGTCAAAGTGCTAATTGAGGGCAAGAGGGCCCAGTAATGGGTGTGAGTGAGAGAAGTGATAAAGATTAATGACTGCCTCTTGACCAGTTAGAGAAAAGGGGAGTGAACCAGTTGTAGATTCTTGCTGTGTGCACAACAGCCTGACCCCTGTTCCACACGAGCCGTATTGGTGGTGGTTCAGAGGTTATCAGACCCAGTAGAGTCACAGCCACATGTCAGCAGGAGAACTGCAGATCCATGGGCTTCTGGATTTGGAATGGATGTGATAAGCAAGGGGAGAGGGTGAGACCCTTGTCCTTGGACGGTTGTTGGTTCTAGACGCATGGAAGCATGCTGTTGTTCCTCATTGGTAAGTGGGTGAGAACAGATGCTGAGTAGCAGAGTCAAAGGGCTGTGCTGGTCCTGAGCTTGGCTCTGCGACAGAGTGAAGGAAACTTCATTAAAAATGGAGTCAAGAAGCCCTGGAGGGGGCGCTCTCACACAGGTTCCACCCCTTGCCACCTGCATTGCCAGCAGGAGGAAGGAAAGTCATTCCCAGCTTGACAAGGGAGGACTGTTCACATAGGAATTTTATCTCTTGCGTTCAAGAAAGAGAAGGAAGAACCTCTCCCTGCTCCAGCAACACCACACTAACAGCCCCTTCCAGCCAACAAGAAACTGTCACAACCTCAAACTCTTGTTCTTCCCCGGTGCACTTTTGTTCAAAACAGCCCTCCCCAGTTTCCTCCTGAAACCTAATAAAAGCTGACCTTCCCTTTGACTCTTTGGACTTGCCTGTGTCTTGCCAAAGTTTGCCTGTCGCGAATTGCAATTCCTCTGCTCTTCTCAAACTACTTTTTCTAGTAAAATAACTGGCTACTGGGGCACCTGGCTGGTTCGGTCGGTGAAGCCTGTGACTCCTGATCTCGAGGTCATGAGTTTGAGCCTCGCACTGGGCATGGAGCTTACTTTAAAAAAAAAAAATGTCATGAATCAAAGATGCCCTTGGGTTAAAAATAAATAAATGGCTATTTTATTTTTAAGGTTGATGCCTCTTTGAGATTGTCATCTCATCTTTCTCCTTCTTTGCTCTGTCTCACAGGGGGTGCTCCTCTATGCAGGCTGAACAATCGGGCTCTTGTGTCAGCTGCCTCCCAGCAGGGTTGGGTCAGTAGGAGGCACTGAAGGGAGCAAAGGGGAAAAGAAGGGAGAGCAGACAGACCCACTGGGATGCCTCTAGCTGCTGGGCTCTGGAAACCCTCTTCCTTTTTCCCCTCTGTCTAGGGCTCATTGATGATGGCTTCCTGATACGGCCAATCTCTGGCTTCATTGTCTGCCTTTGTCTTCTCAGGTCTCCCATGTTTGAGGAACCCACTCCCTGAATTCAGTTGTCTCCCTTTCAGATACCACAGAGGGCTCTGGGTTCCCGGTTGGACCTCCTTCATGGGTGTGCACCCCATGCAGGTGCACAGGGTCCCGCTCTTTGAAGGGCCCTCTGCTCGTTTTGGTGCTATCACCAGATTGAGACATTTCGCTTTGTCCTGGGCCACACAGATAATGTGGCCAGGCTTGCTGACTAACACACACAGCAACTCAGAACTACTGGCGGTCCAAGCCCAGAGCAGGGTCTTGTCCTTGACAGGACTGCCTGTCTAGGGCTCTAGACATGGGGTGGGATGTTCACTCAGACACGTAGACTGAAGGGCAACCTCTAGCTCCATCAAGGAGAGAAGCAATGCTGTTGGGAGAAAGTGCCATAAAGCATAATGACGGAGGCGGTGAGGTAAGATTATAAACAAGATCGTGAATGACAAAGTCAGAAGCCAGGAGAACTGGCTGTCCATTGTCGAAGACTCAGTGGTCTGCTGTGACACCATGAGCAGGGTTAGGGTCTCAGTGTCAGGGGGGCCTGAAAGCCCCAAATGGACCATCCAGGTTCACACATTTTGTGCCCAGACGGTTTTCCTTTCTCAAGACCCGGTTTCCCTTCATAACACATTAATGCTGTTATTGGGTCATCTTGGAGACCCAGACAGTTTCTTCATTTTGTAGCCCACGTGTCCTAGATATCCTGAAAGAAGGTACCCATGCCAAGAAAATGTCGTTAACAAATTCAGTCTTTTGCAAGTAGAAGTACAGCATGGCTGCCGCCCCCAAGAGACTGCATTCTGAGCCAAAAGCCATCTTGCGCCATTGAGTCTTTGAAGGAGGTTCCTATCCAGAAGATTACGAGGTTTATAAACCCCTAATGGAGGGAACGGATGCAAGCCTTTGCATCTTGTTTATAAGGACAATCACTGCCAACGTTTATATAAGGCACGCTATGTTTCGGGTAGCGTGTTAAGCACGTGTATCTCTGGCGATGTCCATGAAAAACACCGTGAGATAACGATTATTGGTGTACTCATTTCACTGCTGAGAAAACTGGGGCTTGGAATATTTAAATACTGGTTCAAAGTCGCATAGGTAAGGACTGTTAAAGTTGGGGTTCACGTGTAGCCAGTCTGCCTGCAGGGACTTGGCCTCCTTGTGCAACGGGAAACTAAATTCTGGCTCCATTAACGCACCTAATTATATTGACGATGCTTAAGAAGGCTATTCATGCTGTCATTGCTTGGCTGGAACCAGTCCTTCCATGTAACCACGGGACGGCACCCTCTTCTCTGCAATCATGTTGCCCTGGGAAATGACCCACCATTCCAGTGTTTAGAACATTGGGTCTGGTCACTGACTTGCTGGCCTGCCCCCTCCATCAGTCCTGTGTCTCTTGAAAAAAAAAAAAAAAGTAATGCTGTATTTCTGATGTCAGCATTTAGAGTTATGCTTCACACTTAAAGTGCCTAACACACATCAAGGGCTAGGTGTGGATGAAGGGGTGGATGAAGGAGTATGGATAATTCTAGAATCGGATTTGGGAGATCGGGCGGGGGGGAGGTGCAAACTTGGCCACTCCATCTCGCTGTTCTTCTGATGCTTAACTTCTGCCCACCTCACCTTCTGTGGCCTCTCTGCTGTCATGGTAACTGCTGATACTCTCTTGTTATCCTCCCCTTGCCAAGTGCTTGGCAATTTGCAGTTTTTATTAACATGGCTAAAGGGAAATTCTTGTCTTCCCGTAGACCTTTCTTCTTCTTCTTTTTTGCTAGTCTTGACAACTCCTCCAGAAATCAAGAAGTCCATCAGGGGGATTTAGGGAACGTCCAAAGCCTCTCCAGCCAGCAGAGCCCATATCATACTTCTCAAGGAAATTTTAATTTCTGCCTTCAAGGAAGCCCTTGGATTTGTAGAGTTCGGCAGAGAGAGTCTTTGTTGATGCTGGAAGAACATAGATATTTGGTAATTCTTCTGTGTTCCTGCCCCTGCTTCAGGATAAAACTTTTTATTTTGCACATTTCTCCTCCCAGCTCCTGCCAAGTTAGCATTTTTTTTTTTTTTTTTGACTTAGGAAGAGCTGGGAGCCAGGAAAAGGTACCAGTTTTATTTAGGTAGTGCAATATTTTATTTCTATCTTCAAAGCTGTTTTTACAGCTTCTGCTTTTCTCATTCTCCTCCAGCCAAGCCATGGTGAAGAGACGGTTCTATAGAAGCAACTGTCTTTTGCTTTCCTTTCTGACTCATAGGGTAATGTGATTAGTCACAAAAGAAAAAGACGAGACTCCATCAAATTCACATTGTGATCAAGCACAAATGTCGCGCGTACAGGTCAATATGGTAGTGTTGTGAGGTGAAGCAACACGAAACCTCTCCTATGAAATAAAATGAAAAGCCCAACAAGCTCTGGTTAGGTCCCAGCTCTGACATTCTCTAGATACAGAATCTTGGAAAAGTTCCTTTTGTTCTCTGAGTCATATTTCCTTTTTCTATGAAATGGAGGTGATAGGGAGTTGTGCTATCATTTAATGAAAAAAACCAAAAGTCCTACGTAAAGCATCTATAATAGTGTCTGGCAAATAGTAGGTGTTCAACTCTTTTCCAATTTTCTCCATTGGAAACTGGATATCAAGTGTTTGTATAGTGGAACCCATATGTCATCCTTTCCCGGGATCCTAACCAACCAGCTGTTCTACCACTGCTTGGAACCTCCAGTGGTCACCCTTCCTTGGAGCCTGGTCTAAGCCCTCGTCTGAGTCACTGCCCTCCACGGATCCTGTTCTAAGTCCTTAGAAAGGGTGGAAGAGAGAGTGACATAGAATAGAGGCGGCCTGAGGTTTTGGGTTTTCTTTGTCTATTGCATCGTTTCCTTGCCCCATGCCCCCCTGGTCAGAAAGGCCAACATGGCTGACAGGCTATGTCATAGCTCCTAAAGATCCCCACCTCTGGGTCTCACTCCTGTTGTCTTCCCACCTCGAAGGTGGGCAGGGTCCGCGACTTGCTTTTCTCCAATACGGCAACGGTGACGTCCTTTCATGATTACGTGCGGTGAGATCGTGTGTCTTTCTAGAAGACTCTATGGTACCCTCACATAGCGGCATTCAAACTAATTGCTTGTTCACAACCACTCAGCAGAACAGAGCCTCTTTGGAGCCTGACCTCAGTTTGGTGTGAGCCTTTCACACGTGGGATACTGCGAGACGGAGACCATGCGCACAGGCTTGGCCTGAACCAAGGTGTGCCTCCTCGCCCTTAGCTCTGGCTTCATTCCTTCGCCTGCTCATTCCTTGTCTCCAGCTTTGGACCCCAGTTAACTGATGCTTTCAAAGCTGACTTACAGCTTTACCTGAAGACTCCTGACCCGCTTTCTGACTTTTCATTGAGCACTTCTTGGACAGACTGTCTGGAATTCAGAACTCCTTGGCTTGACCATCTACTGCCCTCTTAGTGATCTGTTGCATGGGCTGCCTCAGTGGACCTGACCTGGCATTGCCCACCTGCGTTCCTGTACTGCAAGAATAGAAATATCGTAGTTGTTTCTTTCTTTTTTTGTTTTTGAATAACAAGGTACAAGAAAAAACTCTGGTTCTTCCCCCCTTTCCTAAACCAGTAGAGGGAATTTTATCCTCATTAATCATCATGTTGGCTTTGCCACTGCCTATTAAGGTCATTTGGATGCCGGCATCCAGTAAATTTGCTAATTATCCTGGCTTTTGTCCACTTCAAAAAATGATGAATGCGTTGCCGAAATAGTCATCCATATCAATGATACGTTTGTAGGACAAATCTGGACAAAAGGTAGAGTCTTAACTCTCTGATGTAGTTGGAGAAAAAACAACCCACATATTTTCTTCACAGAAGGTAAAGTAAATACAAGGAGAGTATTTGTTGTAGCATTTCAGAAGAGATCTTAAGAGAAATTTAAGACTCTTGTGCTTATGAGGTTGAACCCAACTACACTGATTCATTTCCTTCATGGTTCCTTTTACGTTATAGCATACACAACATGCGAGTGTATATTAACACTCTTAATTAACATGCTTAATTACCATGGGCTCTCCTTTAGCATCGTATGATTCTAAAGCCCAGAATTCACCTCAAATGTTGATGTTCCGGAGGGAGATGCCCAGTTTGCTCTCCGAAAACAAGGGAGTGAGGCAGAAAAGTCCGGCGTCTCCTTGCTGCCTCCTGCTGTGTCTCGAAGCCCCAGCAGAAGATGCCATGACCACACATCACTGTGCCTCGGGTTCTTCGTCTGTCTCAGGATCTTTGTGGAGTGCTGGCAATTAAAGGCACGCATTTTACTGTGCCAGAAACGTGTGCCCGCAGCCCCCGATGGAGACTCCCACCTTCTCCACGGCAGCCCACCAGGCGGTAATAACTCTCAGTCTTAGTCCAGGGCTACATTCAAACTGACCACGAAGGAGAAAATGCTATAGCTTTTTCTGTTTGTTTGAAACCTATTCCTTGAGTCATGGATTTTTAAGAAACACTTTTCCCCTCGACTGTTGTGTTTTCAAAAGGATTGGCCGTGGTCTTTGATGTGTTGTGACCGTGTGTCCGCTTTGAACCGAGTGGTGGTAATTGTGGTTCCCTTTTAAAGGAGGCATTTCACCAGGCACCCTGCTGGCTACACATTTTCATTATCACCCACCATGTCTTTATAGTGCAGGTAGTAGTATTTTTCTTTGAAACATGAGGAAACTGAGGCTCAGAAAAGTTAAGTGCTCAGAAACGTGACTTCCCAGTCCCGCCCCCCTCCTCCCCCCCAAAAAAAAACAAGAAAAAGAAAAAGAGAAGAGAAGAACATCGGTTTTCAAACAGGGAGGCTCACACATATTTTGGTGAGCAGAGCAAGCTCAAATGGTAGGTGAGGTTTGGCACAGCCTATAAAAATGCTCACATCAATTTAAAAACACAACACCAGGATTGCATACTTACTGAATAGAAAGGTATATATACTCAATACGAATTAGTCAGGTGGTAACTTAAACTGCTGTCTAGTGAATAAGAATATAAAAACTGAACTTATATGGGTGCCTGCGTAGCTCAGTTGGTTAAGTGCCCGACTCTTGATTTCAGCTCAGGTCATGATGCCAGGGTCGTGGGATCGAGCCCCATGTCGGGCTCTGTGCTTAGTGTGGAGGCTGCTTGGGATTCTGTCTCTCCCTGTCTCTCTGCCCCTCCCTTGCCTGTGCATGCTCCCTCTCTCTCTCTCTCTCTCTCTCAAAATAAATAAATGAACTAAAAAAAAAAAAACTACACTTATAAAGATGTAAGTATGTTGCTTAATTCTGAGCAGGCTTGAAATCTGATTCCTGCTCCCTTCTGGTACCTTTTTTCTTTGAACAAGTGTATATGAAACCTGTAGGAAAATGCACACATTCATGTATATGCAGGAGGCATATCTGACAAGTGTTCAGATTCCAGAAGTCTTCTGCTTGATTCAGGCATGTAGATAGATCCCACCCACCCTTCTCAGCCAAGGTGGAACCTGTCCTGTTTTGTACATTCTTCAGGAAAGAGGAAGAGTTATTCCCTCACCAGGCGTCCCAAGATTTCTTCTGCCAGAGATTTTTTTCTCCCTAAAACAAGTCTATTTCACAGTCGCAAGTAAAAGCTGGCTGTGCTTCCCCAGAAGCTTCTTGTTGAAGTCAAATTCCTTTCAATGCTGGGGCTGGTTGATTTATTGGCCCCTATTCTTCACGCCTTGCTGTATCCACATGTTTTGCCTTTGTTGCTTTGGTAATCCTACCACAAAGGCAAAATGGACTTCCTCATCCGTCAGCCATGGGCTGTGTCTTGTTGCCTTGTTTTGGCCACTGGGGTAGGAGCTGATGGTACCTAGGGCTTCCATTGGGTGAATTCCCTTGAGCTTCTGTCATTGATCTGGAAGTAACAGAGTCCTGTAGCCTGTTGGTGCTGTGTGGAGGAGGAAGGACATGTGGAAGGGAGTTGCCCCTGCGATACCCTAACATGCAAACAAGAGATAGACGCTTCGACTTACAGGCCACTGAGATTCTGAGGTTGTCTGTTATGCAACCAGAGGTGACTGTTACAGATCCCTCCTAGCACTTCCCGGGATCCAGACCCTCCTGATTCTTTTGTTTCACCCCCCACCACTTGTCCCCCAGTGACTTCCCCAATGACTTCCATAGGCTGGCATCTGCTTGAGTGCGACATGTCAGCTCCTGTTGTTTTTCTGTTGGCCCGAGTGCCTGTGATGATTGGTCTCAGCCTTTGGTCTGCCTACAACTCCAAGAGAAGGTAATGCCCACAAGGATAGGGAGGCTGGCTTTGGGAGCTGGAGGGCTCTGCATGGTGGGTACAGATCAGGTAAGCCTGAGTGCATATAACCACTCTAACCTCAGTTTTCTCATCTGGAAAATCTGGACAATGGTATCTTGCAGGGTTCTTACGAATATTACGCTTGTATAGATCGCTTGTTACACTAGGTCAACCCGCTCAGTAAGATGAGCTAATGTGAAGCATTTTTCCTTTTTATGTGAGGTCCATATAAGAGTACTTTACCGAGGGCGCCGGGTGGCTTTGTCGGTTGAGCGTCCGACTTCAGCTCAGGTTATGATGTCATAGTTTGTGGGTTTGAGCCCTGCATCGGTCTCTGTGCTGATGGCTCAGAGCCTGGAGTCCGTTTCAGATTCTGTGTCTCCCTCTCTCTCTGCCCCTCCCCTGCTCATGCTCTGTCTCTGTCTCTCTCAAAAATAAACTTAAAAAAAAATCTTTTAAAAAATGTTGATTTCACTTACTCCGTCTCTTTCTGCCCCTCCCCCGCTCATACTCTGTCTCTCTCAAAAATAAACAAACATAAAAGAAAATTGTTTAAGTTACCTTATCTTAGGAATTACTTATTCCCATCTCCCAGGCTTCTGTCTCCCTGTTGCCCAAAAAGGAAGCTCACTTTACTGAACCGAGATTAGGAAGACCTTACACTCCCTGAGGGGGAAAATATTTCTCGTTCAATGCCGGTTGGTGCATAACAGGGATCACATCTCTCTTCTACTGACTTGAGCTCCCCTCCTGGATTACCACCGCTTGCTGCCTTCATCTGCTGACCCAAACTTTCTGAATCACCCTCCACTATCCGTGTCCCGTTTCAACACCCCACCCGCGTCCCTCCGATGGTGCATTCTGTTTACTTCTTATAACCAGGAACACTCAATATTCTTGCATGTTTCTTTCAACAGAACATGATGGACATGATTTTTCATATGGAGGAGTAAACAAAGTCAGCTTGTTTCCTTCTGGGGACCAGTAACCCTAGAAGCTATTAATTTAGACTGGCAAATAGGAGTTTGAAAAGCATTTCCCTTTTTAATGATGCATTCCTTGTAATTCTATTGTGTTACATTTGGGATATAACGAGAGAGTCCTCTTGTGGCTAATTGAACACCTGTTGTAGGATGGAAAGATCTTTTTTTGTTGTTGTGCTCTAACCACGAGTGCATTAATTACGTTGCTTTTTTAAAGAGGAAAAAAAAATCAGGCTAAACACGTTTCACAAGAATTAAAGAAAAGCAAGTGAAATGTAGGTTGCATGTAGTGCTGTGCTGTCTACACATTTTCAGGAGCACCAGATTAAAATTGGAATGAAGGTCATCATTCACACACACTGCATTTACTTCTGACAATTTTTGTAGTCCTTTGGTGCCTATTTCTTTGTGCAAGTTAAGGAAATAACTTTGTTTTCCGTAACTTTTTGATAGCTTTGAAGCAAGTAATTAACTATTAGGGATTTGTACTTCTAAAGAAGCATAATGTACAAAGAAGGAAAGAGTTCCCATTTGGAAGTCAAGGAAATGTGCGTTTGGGAAACTTACGACGCGTGTGAAATTTAGAAATGTCTTCTCTGTGTCTCTGTTTCCTCAACTGTAAAACAGAAATCATAACAGAGACAGCAAAAAGAAGTGGTGAGATTAAATGCTGTCTCCCAAACATATTGGGTCCTGACAGTGGAATAATATTTCTTTGTTTAAAAACATGATGGAGCTCTTTTCCTCATCACGGGGGGTACAGACCCAGTTGAGGTTGCTGCTGTCGACCTGGATCTGGTGTAGACACCATCTACTAGTTCACTGTGTGGCTCTGAAAGTCACCTGCTCTCTGCAGTCTCAGGCTGGTCAACTGTGGACGGGAGTTATAATTACACAAAATTTTAGAGTTATAGAGTAGGAGAGCATATCAGAGGGCATAATTATCAATTGGCTTCACAGCATTCCTTTTCTCGTGGACAGCTTTATTGAGATAAAAATTATACACCACAAAGTTCACCTACCTAGAACAAATAATGCTTCTTGGAATATTTACTGAGAACTCATCTCTGTAATCTATTTTAAAATTGGGTTGTCTTTATTATTGAGTTGTAAGAGCTCTAAGTATTCTGGATATACATTCTTTATCAGATATCATTTGTGAATGTTTTATCCCATTTCCTTTCTTCCTTCTTTCCTTCCTCCCTTCCTTCCTTCCTTTCTTTCTATCTTTCTTTCCCTTTCTTTCTTTCTTTCTTTCTTTCTTTCTTTCTTTCTTTCTTCTAACACTGGACAGATAAAAGTAACACAGGTTCTATCACTGTAGGATATTAGGAGTCAGTTGCTACTAATACAGTAAAACCCTAAAAGAAGCTTCCATTTTCTTAATTTGCTCTGCCATGCTACCTCTCTTTCTGCACAAGCTATTAGCTGACATTTATCACAGATAACCCAACTCACTGTCTCTGGTGTAACTGTAGTTTGGAGAAACTACCGGAAGGAAGCATGTGTGGCTTGGGAGTCAGGCAAACATGGATTGTTTCTGTGTAATTTGCAAATCACCTGTCTTTCCTGGGCCTTGGTTCCTGTTTCTGGAAACCGGGAAAATAACGCTATCCTTACATGGATACTAAGCTTAGAGGAGATGGTATATATAAAAAGGTGTGTATAAAAGCACAAGACAGGGGTGCCTGGGGGGGTCAGTCAGCTAAGCATCCGATTCTTGATGTCAGCTCAGATCATGGTCTCCTGGTTTGTGGGATCAAGCCCTGCCTTGGGCTCTGCAAGGACAGTGTGGAGCCTGCTGGGGATTCTCTCTCTCTCTCTCTCTCTGCTCCTCCCCCCTTGCGTGTGCACTCTCTCTCTCTCTCTCTCTCAGAATAAATAAACATTAAGAAAATTAAAAGCACAAGACAAAGACACAGTGGATATAAATACATGGCTGCTTTTTTTCCTTTCTTACTTGGTTCAAGGGCTGTGAATATAAACAAAATAGAAGAGTTTCAGTTCCCAGGAAACCCACATTGACAAATATGCACCATATAAGCCTAGGTTTCAGGGGGAGGTCAGGTGTGTCCAGTGGGTGGGTGAAGAAATGAGTGAAATGGTTATACTCTCATATAAATCATTAAAGAAATAAATATTCATTACATAAAGGCAATTAAGCCATTTGGCTTCCTTAGAGTTGTACGTTCAATGGCATGAAGCTGACATTTTTGTCTCTTCCTACATTGTCATGGCTTTAGTTTCTCGGGGCTCACTGAAAAGGGAACTTTCAGTGACTGAGGGAAGAGATCCTTCTGTGGACTTTAAATTCTGTCTTTGGCACAGGATTCGGGTTTCTAGGTGATAATGTGAGATGGCCTCGCGTGCTCCCCATGGCCACGCGTCTGCCTCTCCCGTCATCTGCTCTTGTAATCAGTACCTACCTGGCTTGTCTGTCCCTGGCCCTATCCTGTCCACACTCAACACAATGGTCAGAATGGCCTGCTCACAAGACACAGCTACACACCCTTCCCCAGGACCCCTTTTCCCATCTCTTCCTGGTTAATTCCTACTTCTTTCTCCAGGACCCACCTGCTCCGATCAAATGAAGCCTCTCCTGATGTCTCTTATCCATGTGTCCATTATAGCTTTTCAATCACTTGTGTGTGTAGATTCTTCTCCCTTAAATTATCAGTTCCCCAGAGGCTGAAAATCACCCGTTACTCCCCGTGTCTCTGGTGGGCGCACCCCAACGGAGTGTGTGGCTCCTAACACACATTTGGTTCGGATGTATTGAATCCAGTAATTTACTCCCACCAAGGACAGCGTGAGTAGCTGTCAGGCCAACCGCTCAGAATGCTGCTGTCCAGGGAGGGACTCTCGCCAGCCAGCTCGGTCCCTTGGTCTATTTTAGACGCCACAAACAACAGAGTAATTTGGCAGTCCAAGGATAATTTTCCACCAAAGAGTCTTCTAATTCTTCCTTTCTGCTTTCCTGTAAACATTTGCACTTGCTGACACAACTTCTACTTAGCATTTATTTCTCTTTTTAGCGAATTAGGCTCGTTATTGCCTCATTTGCATACAAGGCTCCCTACTTAAGAAGGGTTCACAAATCACAATAATTAATACTTCCTCGCACTCGATATCACCTATCTCCAAAGCAATTTAAATTTATTAACTAAGGCAGCTAATTGGTAAACAAGTATAAACCACCGCCACCGTGACAGAGAGTGGGGAATGGAGATATGGAGGTTCGAAGTGATTTGTCTAAGCCATTCAGCAAATGAATTGCAGAGAGAGTTTGCACTAGCCAGTGATTGGCTCCCAGCCCTGCATCTAGACTGCTGGCAATGTCCGTGGGCACGAGCAATGGAGGGCAATTAGCTATGCAAATCAGGTAATTACATACATAAATACTCCTCGCCTCACACCACGTCTCTTGGCCGGGGACAGCCCGGTTAAAGCCAGGTCTTGAAGGACCGTATTCACAAACTCAGCAGGACTTTGAGCTCAACCTCGGTGGGAGAAGAAACTATTATCCAGTGAATCTTGTCTGCCATTTGGGTTGTGTAAGGAAATGTCTGAATTCTCCAGTTCAGTACGGTCTGCAATGAAACTCTCCTGCCATGTGGATAGGGCATGTGCTGTCTCCTTGAGAAAAAGGTAAGTTAATCACATCATCATTAATTCAAGGAAGACATTCGTCAAGATGTTCCGCGATGGGCGTTTGGGAGAAAAGGTGGTGAAAAAGACACCATCTCTTCCCTTGTGAGAATTATCCAGGGGAGCATCTGTGTTCCGGATGTTTCTATGTGTGTGGAACTCTTATATTCTCCCAGGAACACTGTGTGTGTGTGTGGTGGTGGTGGTGGTGGGGGGGGGGTTGATTGGTTTTGTTTATAAATGGAAGCCGGGAAAGGTGAGGAGACTTGCCCAGCATTGAAGAAGGTGGGAGTGAGTGCCTGCAGATTTACACTCAGTCTGTGTGACTTCAGATCTCATGTATTGTGGCGCGTTTATTCGGGGACAGAGCAAAGTGCCCAAATCAAAAGTGATAAACTTTCGCAAAGTGAAATCACCTAAGCAACCGACATTGGATTAAACCTCACTCATTAATAATCAGAAGGACCGTTTTGAGCACTTGCTGTGAGGTAGTTGCTGCTCTAGAGACTGTATCCTCTTCCTTTCTTTTTTTTTTTTAATGTTTATCTTTGAGAGAGAGAGAGAGAGGGTGTGTGTGTGCAAGAGAAGCAGAGAGAGAGGGAGACAGAGGATCCCAAGCAGGCTCTGCACTAACAACAGATAACCTGATGCAGGGCTCAAACTCAAGAACCAGGAGATCATGACCCGAGCCGAAGTCGGATGCTTAACCGACTGAGCCACCCGGGCGCCCCTGGAGACTGTAGCCTGTGGATCACCATCTTACAATGAGGGCATGCAGGCCAAGAGAACAGCATAGCTCATACTGGGTGGAGCACAGAGGATCGTGGGCTCCTCTCTGCTCGGCCAGTGCTCACGTCTTGTGCTACACACTTTGCTTTCCTTTTCCTCTACTAGTCTGTCATTTTAGAGACTCCCAGCTGTGTTCAGAGTGTAACTCATATTTTGGGTTCATTTTGATCTTCTCGGGGGCTCCAGGAGGCCGGCTCCTTGCTTACGGGTGATGGGCACATCTGGGGTGAGCCATCATGCTGCACGTGGGGGATCTGGACGCTGTGTGAGGAGCCTTGATGGCCCGTGGTACCTGTTGTCGAGACGTGAGACGTGGAAGGTACACACACAGGGTATATTGGGAGACATAGAGAGGCATGGAGATGAGCCAAGAGGGAGAGGCTGAAATTAAAATATAAACAGCACTGCTCAAATGCATTCATTCTGCTCGGTGCATGCCAGGAAAGGCAGAGGTGGTGGGGGGAGGGGGGATGCAGTTAGAGTGGACCACCTCCATGCCTTTAGGCAGTCTTGCATGAGGGAAGGTTGCATGACACATGGGGGCATGGTCTGACTGCGTGTTCTCTCAGCAGCCCTCCCTGGGCTTTGGTGTCCTGACTCCAAAGCTCTAGAAGTTTCCACAAGATGACCTTGACTTCCGGCCTTGAAGATCCTGTAATTTTGTCTCGTGGTGAGTGGGTGAGTGTTGAGGTTAGCAGGGCCATCGATACAGCTGCCCGGGTCGCTCCTGCCTGCGCCCGGATCCCAGCTCTGCAAAAATTGGGGCAGCGATAGTAACCTCCATACAGTGTCGTTGTGAGTTGCAAGAAGGAATATCTGGGAAACTTCCAGAACGATGGCTGGCACCTCACGAGGCTCTGTGAGAGTGTGCGCTGTTAATGGACTCGTGGATGGCGTCTGCCGGGAGGGCAGGACTGTGAGCGTGCGGTTCACAGCTGCGTTCCAGGGCATGACCTGTGGTTGGTTCCTGGCACGTGCTGGTGGAGGCTGAAGGGTTCGTTGAAGAAAAGATACAGGGGCGCCTGGGTGGCTCAGTTGGTTGAGTGTCTGACTTTGGCTCAGGTCACGATCTCACAGGTTCGAGCCCCGCGTCGGGCTCTGTGCTGACAGTGTGGAGCTTGCTGTAGATTCTCTGTCTCCCTCTCTCTCTCTGTCCCTACCTCCTGCCCCCCTCAAAAATAAATTGTCCCTATCTCCTGCCCCCCTCAAAAAAAAAGGAAAGATGCAGGAGCAAGGCTTAATCTCAGGGCTCTGTTAATGTTGCTGCCGTGACCCCCTCATCTCCTCTATTTATTCCTTTGAGCATAGATGTAAAGAAAGACCCAGATCTTTTCCGCGACTTTTCTTAAGCTTGAAGTCACCGTATGTATCCGCTCTCCTGCGACACGTGGGCCTGACTTCTCAGTAAGCATAATCCCGAACTAATTAGAATCGGGTCTCCTATTTTAGGCTTACGTGGATGTGCTCCCTGCTTCTCCCTGGCATTTATGAATGAGCACGTCTTCCCACATCCACACTGTAGACTGGGAAGGAGGAAGGTGGCTGGGGTGAGCCATGGATGAGGGACTTATCAGGAAGGGGCCGCACGGAGCAGGCGGGAGGGAAGAGGGTTCCGAGGACCAGAATGTCTCTTTGCAATATTTGCTTCTGGTGTGGGTGTTACATCTGTGGTCCTAAATAGGGATGCTGGGGGGTGGGGTGGGGTGTTGGCTTAAAAGTGGAAATCAGGAGGTGCTTTTCAGCATTCCTGCCAGCGTGCTGTTCCTGTCTCAATGAGGTCTGGAGTGAATCTGATGCGTGTTCTGGGAATAATGTTAAAAACATAAAGTCCAGAAAGCAATCACATTTAAATAAAATCACGGCTACCCAGAAATAAATACGAGGAAGCAAATGTTACTCTCGGTGAGAACATCAGACCGCTTCATCTCTTGCAGTGGAGAACAGACCATCTTCTTTGATGTATCTTTGGCAGATTAATTTTTTTTTATTAAGAAGATAAATAGTACACAATCAACACTCCAATCTGGATAATGTTGAAAGCAGCCGATTAATCTGAAATGAGAGAATTGCACCCAAATGAACTTACCCTGCAAGGAGGGCCTCATGTATCATGAAGAAAGAATCAGATTAAAATGGGCAAGCTTTGTAATAAAACTAAAGCAGCAGGCATCTGGGAATTCAGCCAAGGAGATGCTTGTGGCTCCAGTTTTTCATGAGGAAAAAATAGAATTTTAAGGTGTCCTGGGATAGGTGTTTTTGTTAGGTGGTACTCTATTGGTGGATGACAATGAGATTTCATAAAGATATGGACGTTTGTACTATTTGTATTTATTTGCAAAGTTTTGAAATTTATTAAGATATATATATATATATATATATATATATTTAGAGAGAGAGACAGAGAGAGAGCGAGCATGTTTGCTAGTTTTTCTGAGGGATGGTGTGCATGCTGGGGGCTTAATAGAACATTCTGAAAGTGTGAGAGATGACAAATAACTCAGTATGAACTAGTTTTGAGTAGGACCATCTTGGATGACGGGTACCATCTTGGATGTATTAGATATTCGGTATAGGCGTTTTAAAAAACTAAACATAACAGATATTATTCATGAAGCAGTCAGTGTATGCTCTGATTTAAAAACTTACCTGGGGGCGCCTGGGTGGCACACAGTTGGTTAAGCATCTGACTTCAACTCGGGTCATGATCTCACCACTCATAGGTTCTAGTCCTGCGTCGGGCTCTGTGCTGACAGCTCAGAGCCTGGAGCCAGCTTCAGATTCTGTGTCTCCCTCTCTCTTGCCCCTCCCTTGCTCCCCTGCTCTCAAAAATAAATAAACATTAAAATAAAAACTTACCTGTGTTCTCCTTTTCCACTATTAAAAATGTATCCCTTGTCCCAACGACGGACATGCCTAATTTTTTCATGCTTTCCTTTGTCTTCACCTCCCCACATACATTGTTTTTGTTTATTTCACATAAATATCATCACACTGTAAACAGACTTTACATTAAAACATATCAACTTAGGGCACCTGGGTGGCTCAGTTGGTTAAGCATCTGACTCTTGATTTCAGCTCAGGTCATTATCAAATGGTTTGTAGGATTGAGGCCTGCATAGGCTCCATGATGGGCAAGGAGCTTGCTTGGGATTCTCTCTCTCCCTCTTTCTCTCTGCCTCCTCCCTGCCCCCATACATGTGTTCTCTCTCTCTCTCAAAATAAATACACTTGAAAGAGTATTAATTTAATATAAATAATTAGTAAATTCCATGACACTGTGCATTTTGGACATCTTTGTAGTCATTGCAGTAAACTGAGTGAGTCATAAACCAAAGTTTAATGAATGATTCTTCCGCTATGGGACTTTCTTCCTAATTTCCTCTCTCATAGAGCAGTGTCTCCTTACCTGTATGCATATCTGTTTCTGTAGATGAGTTTTACATTAGAGCGGCCAGAAAACTTTCTCAGTCAGGTGTGTTTTATAAAACATTTTTACGGTTTTAGCAAAGCCTCTACCAATTAATGGGCAGCCAAGAAGGTAGCCTTCTTCTGGAAACACATCCAACACACTGTTGTCTGGAATCAGGTCCCTAGGAGTGGACCACTGGGATTGGGTTAGATTGGAATGGTACGGCATGAGAGCCAAGGAAACCGCGACAGGGAATTAGGTAGAAGGCAATGGTGACGGTGAGGAAAATGAGTTTTATTCTCTTTCTCCAGAGCCATGCCAGCCCTGTCTTGGCGTGTGGCAGGCTTGTGTGCTGGGTGGGTGTTTAGTCTGGGCCAATCAGGGCCATCCAGTGCCCCAGCCTTAGTGGTTGGTTGGGGAGTGGACTCATGGCTTGAGATGGTCCCAACAGAGTGAAGCGGAAGACATTGTTTGGAGGGCTATGAGGAGACACTCGTGGTTTCCCTAGATGGAACATAAGAAGCCCCAGCATACTGACAGCCATCTTTCTGGAAGCTAGGGCAGCACCTGCAAGGGTCTGGGGCCCATGGAATCCCAGAGAAGCAGCCAAGGGTGTCAAGAAGACTATGCATGAAGCCTACGGACCCTCAAACTTCTCAGTTACCGGCTGGATAAAACTCCCCTATGATGTAGGATAGTTGAGGTGCTTTGTCTTTCTTCCATATGGACAGATCGCAATGACTTAGGATCCTGGGTTACGCTGGAATGAGAAGGGGAGGGAGCCATGAGTATGGAAAAAGATCAGGAGCCAGAGTTATAGGAGAGCAGGCAGGAGCTATGCAGGACAGAGAAACAGAGGAGTAAGAGCATTCTGTGGGTCTGGTCTCGCGATCGATCTCTTTTAAGAGACGAAAGCTCAGATGAGTTAATTTGTGAATCAGTCCAGTTTGGAGCATTAGGTAGGGAAGTCAGAACTGAGCTGAGATCTGGCTGATCCAGCACTTCCCCCCCCCCCACTACTTTATTTTTGTCTTATCTCCCTTCACAGAAAACCCAAATAGGGCCAGCTCTGAGGTATGATATAGAAGATTCCTCTGTGATGGGTGGGTTCACACCCTGAATATTCTGTAAGGACTTTCTCTTTCACTGCCAACATTGGAAAGTTTGTAGCCAGAAACAAATGAAAGTTGGACTTCATCTGTTCAGGGACCTGATTCGGCTAGGCATTGGGGACTTGGTACACACGTATAAACATGGCTGAGTCACATTCATTTGCACGGATCTTGTCTTGCCTTTTGAGTTCCAAACTATAAACAGCCTCATAAGGAAGAACACGATGGACAAGTGTTCGATCTAATGCAATGCAAGCTTGCTAAATACTTTATGGGGGAAAAAACCGGAATTTTATATTCTTTCATGGGACCCCGTGGAAACTCTGGGGTGGGCTCCGTGGCATTGACATCAGTGGGATGTCAGTGGGATTTTTTGGGAGAAAAAAAATCTTCATTGCACATTTCAATTGTATCACTATTGTTTACATACACTTATCGACTTGGATTGATTCATTAAAGAGAGTTGAGATTGGGGCCCCCGGGTGGATCAGTTGGCTAAGCATCTGACTTCAGCTCATGTCATGATCTCGTGGTTCGTGGGCTCGATCCCCACGTCGGGCTCTGTGTTGACAGTGTGGAGCCTACTTCAGATCCTCTGTCCCTCTCTCTCTTGGACCCTTCCTGACTTGTGCTTTCCTTCTCTCTTCAAATAAATAAATAAACTTAAAAAATGTTTAAAGAGAGTTGAGAAATTTTCCCTGTTGTCAGTTTCAACCCCTACTCGATGGATGAGTCACCCATGAGGCAAGGGGTCAGGAGAACTAGACTCCCTGAGTAATGTGGGGGGTTAGCTAAGTAAACTTGAAATATTTGTATGTATGATTAAGAGGGCAGAAAAGGAACCAAGAACAATTTAGCATTTATGATGTGCCAGTCACAGTGCAAAAGGATTTATAGGCATTACCTCACTGTGTCCTCACAATAATCTCATAAAGAAAGCAATGTAATCACCATTTCCAGATGAGGAAAATGAGCTTCTGAGAAGACAAACAATACAGCTAAGGAACGACCACATTGGATTTAAACTCCCATATCTGGATCTAAAGCCACTGCCCATGCCTCTTACGTCAGGAAAACCTTGGACATAAATCTAGTTCTTGAGATTTCAAAATATGGAGTCTTTAGTTAACAAATAGAATTTAAAGAGTACACAATGGAAGAAAATGATGTACCAACAATATATTTCGGCAAAGTGGAGCTCATATTATTAAAATATTTGTCATATTCAACTCATAACACTTAGAAAATCAATTCCTAATTTTAGCATTGATAAAAAAAAGGCCGTATTATTGTGTCCAAAACATAATTACAAATCAACCACAAAACATTCAGAGTGAAGGTGGGAAGGAGCAAGGGAATACAAATATTTGAGTGTTCTAATTTTTCCTTTGTGAGGTAGGAATAATGCACCTACTTTTTAGGTGATTTACGAAGGCCTCGTACATTCCCGATCCATAGTTTTCAGAATATCGAGCAGTTTTTTAAAATGTTGATTTATTTTAGAGAAATAGAGAGAGAGAGAGAGAGAGAGAATGAGTGGGAGAGGGATACAGAGAGAGGGGAACAGGGGGTTCAAAGCAGGCTCTGTGCTGCTAGTGGGGCTCGAACTCACGAACCGTGAGATCATGACCTGAGCCGAAGTCAGATGCTTAACCAACTGAGCCACCCAGGCGCCCCCCACATGTTGAGCATCTTAACATCTGAGTGGTGATGTGGCTCTATTGCAAGATGTTAAATAAAACAAGCCGTTGGGGCTAGGTCCTACAAAATAAACTCAAAATAAACTGAAGTGAATCTCAAAAGCCACCTATACAACCATCATTTTATTTTAGTAATCCATCTTAATTATGGTTTTTCAATAAGCAGGATGTGTTTGGACTAAAGTTTAAAAAATTCAGCTAAGAAAAACTCTAAAAGTCACCAGCAGGGTGCCAGGCTGGCTCAGTCGGTTGAGCGTCCGATTCGGCTCAGGTCATGATCAATCGTTTCGTGAGTTCGAGACCTGCGTCGGGCTTGGAGCCTGGAGCCTGCTTCAGATCCTGTGTCTCCCTCTCTCTCTGCCCTCCCCTGCTCACGCTCTGTCTCTTAAAAAAATAAACACTAAAAAAATTTTTTTTTAAAAAGTCACCAGCAATCGGAAACTTTGTAAGTAAAAAATAAAAGGGATTCTAGTAATAATCTGAACCTCAACCTATTTCCTCTTGGATCCCACACTGATCAGCAGCTAGCCGAAGTTGGGGGCAGACCCAAGCTGCTGTCCGTGTTGACCACGGACTGCGGGGGGCTGAGGCGGCTTCCCTGTGATTCCAGGGCAGTGACCGTTGGGGGCCTGCCAGTGGGGTGTTTGATCCCTCCCCTCTTTGCTGTTGTGGGGCCAGACTCCACTCCAGGCAGACAGGAACAGCCTTCCTTCTCCTCTCTGTGTTGGGCACAGGGCCCGCCTGGGCCCGAGGAGCGTGCATGGCTGGACCTGGGGGGAGTCATCTGTGCAGCCTCTGCCACCTGAGCCGTGGGCCGAGGCATCATCCTGATGCTCCATGCCCCCAGGAGCCCACGGTCCTGTGGGTTTATATCCACCAACCTCCCTGTCTCATCCATTCTGCACCAATGGAGTCTGGGGCCAGGTGGGAATGCAAATATCTGAAGGACTAGCCAGCGGGGCAGCTGCAGACGGCGAGCTTTGGAGGTATAAATGGGTTATCTTCGGGGTCTCCTGAAGTGCCAGCCATAAGCCCTGCCACGCACCTTCCTTTCAGGACCTGCCCTGGCCGCTTCCTCGCTCACTGCAGAGACAGGGAAGAGACTAGAAGCAGAGCCAGGCGCGGGCCTGGTGCCCAGCAGAGCTGTTGCAGGAGAACCGACGAAGGACGATGGACAGAGGGCAGGGAGATGTGAATTTATACAGCTTTGCTAGAGAGAAATGCAATCCAGTGAAGCCTGGACACAGGAGGGGAGCTCTCCGAGAAACAGGCTTGTCCTCGTGGAAAGTGCCAGGCCTTGCTCGGGTGGCACCTGGCTCCCTGTGGCAATGGCCTGAGCAGAGTTTGAAACAGCTGACATCTGGGCCTAGCCAACAGACACACTGATTGAATTTGTCTGGAGGTCAATGGCACTGTAGCATCTTTGAGATTCTCCCCAGGTGATGCTAATGCCTAGCCGAGGTGGAGAGAGCCAACAGGACCCTCAACATGATGCCACGGTTCCTGGATATTCTTCATGTCTACTTAATTAGAGATCGTGTCTGGGCTCCACAAAAGCACGAGGCATCGAATAGATGAACCAAAAGGAAATGTCCTGGGTGACAGCCAGAGCTGATGTTCAAGGTCTCACACCGAGCAGGCCAGGGGGCCCGTCCTTCCGCCATGTGGGAGAAGGGCCTTCCTTAGGGCCGACAGCAGCCAGACGCACACGGGGTCGCGGTGAAAATAGAACACGCCAGTCCCTCTGCTGAGGCCATGGTGCTTAGGAAAGAACATCAGAGACTCACGTTATAAACTGTGAGGAAAGGAAGAGCAATCGGGTCTGGGGGTTAGAAGTAGTTGTAGATGGGGCACCTGGGGGGCTTAGTCGGTTAAGCATGTGACTCTTGATTTCGTCTCAGGTCATGATGGCAAGGTCGTGGGATCGAGCCCCCCATCTGCTCTGCACTGAGCATGGAGCCTGCTTGGGGTTCTCTCTCCCCCTCTCTCTGCCCCTCTACCCCTTCGCAAGCTCTCTGTCTCTAAGATAATGGTTAAAAACAATAATAATTTCTGACAGACAGAAATTAGCGTTTTCCTTCAGAATCCATCCAGGAGGAAAGGGCCTGTGATCCTCTTCCCCTCTTTCAGGGCGGTGTCCCGAGGAACTCTGGCTTTTCCTGGCAGGTAGTCGGGAGCAAACAGCTGGGTCCCTGCCTTCTTTCACTAGAGCAGCCCGGCTTTGTACTTTGTACTGTTCTATAGATTGGGGTTTTGAATCAGATTTTTTTTTTTTTTTTTTTTTAGGGAAAAAAATGCTGAAGTGCTGGGGGAAAAAAAAAAAGGCAGCTGAGAAGCCATGGCCTTAATGTTCAATACATACCGTGATCATTCCAAAGAGTGGGCCCAATGGCCCTAGACCAGTCCTTTATTTGTCATCCCTTATTAAATCACACGGTCCCTGTGCTCTCGCTAGATAGACAAGCGGGGCTGGGGTCACCCCATCCTGTCTGCTGGGCTCCAAGGGCAAAGCAAGTTACAAAGACGGACTTTTGACACAGTTACTTCTGGCCAAGTATGTGGCCTGCTGTACATAACAACACGGGTTTCAACTCTCTGGGTCCACTTCCACTTGGGGTTTTTGACTGGGGGTGGGTGGCGCTCCTAATCTTCATTTTGTTAGAGAGTCAACTTATTTTTATGACGCATATGAAATCCATTTTCAAATACTGTTTTGTAAACTAACGATTTGGACCCCAAAATAATACAGGGAAAAAAAAAAAGGCATGAACGCAACCCTCTTAGTTAATATTTACGGATAACACAATGGGAATGTGCGCATCAAGCTCCCAGCCCCCAAAAAAGGACATGCAATTGAAATGAATTTGTTTATGTAAACAATAAGAGACAGATGAAGGCGACTGGGCTTTCTTCTTGCACTACATCAGCTTTTCTAAATTGGTAGGTAGTTCACACTCCAGCAAGGAAACAGGGGCTGCAAACTTCTGAGCGAATGCGGAGGGGTTAGCAGCTCTGAGCATTTGAATCAGGACGAGGGGAAATGGGGACAGGGGCACATCTGAGAAAGGGTGCACACACGAGTGCTGGGCTCAGGCGGGCACGGTCACATGCACGGTCACACACCCACGTACCCTAGCTGGGCAACAGGAGATATTCAGCATGAAAGCGGGGCACTGAGCCCTGGGTGAACAGGCATGGCTGTATCCAGTTCTTTTCTTCCTTGGCTGGAACTTAGTATCTCATTTAAGCCTCTCTGAAGCCTTACAGTGGCTTTTAGAGACCAGAAGTGAAGCTCATCGTCTGTGCTGGCTCCTGTTGGTTTGTTTTAAAAAAAAAAAAAATAAAGAAAATAAACAAAAAAACAAAAACAAAAAACCTCCAAAAAAACAAACAAAACAAAACAAAACAAACAAAAAAACCAAAAAAAATGTTCCCTGAACAATAATGGCTCTACACCCCAGAGGGGGCCCCACTTGGCTGAAAAAAGAATCATGTTGGTCTCATGCCTGGGAATCTGGATGAATCAATCCATCTGGAGGGGTCTCGAGGATCTGATTAAAATTTTGGGTGTGTAAGCAGGTTTAGAGGCACAGCTATATGGTTTTCATAGCTGGGTTGAAAATGTTGGAGGTTGTGATATTTGATTCTAATTTTATGCTGCATAATATGCTCCGCTGAGGATTCTTCGAAGCCTAATGAACCAGCACAAATAAGTTATTTCACATAGGTTAACACCGCAAAGGATAAGAATTATCTTTCTTGTTTTTCTAACCTTTAATTTGAATCTCTGTTGTGTTGTATTAATTCAAGTATTTTTTGTAACTCTTATCACCTCTTTTTCAACAGTTGTCTTCGTGTTACCTTATTTTTTAAAAAAAATGTATATTTAGTTATGTATATGTATATATGAGTTATGCTTTATAAAGAACAGCTTTGATGATTAGAGTTTTAGCAAAAAAAGAAAAGAGGAAAAAAAAAAAAAGAAACCTGAAAAGGTAATTAGCAAACTCACAGATATCTGCATCAAAAAGTAGACTTGGGGGGCGCCTGGGTGGCTTGGTCGGTTAAGCGTCCGACTTTGGCTCAGGTCATGATCTCACGGTCCGTGAGTTCGAGCCCTGCGTCGGGCTCTGTGCTGACTGCTCAGAGCCTGGAGCCTGTTTCAGATTCTGTGTCTCCCTCTCTCTCTGCCCCTCCCCTATTCACGCTCTCTCTCTGTCTCAAAAATAAAAATAAAAATGTTAAAAAAAAATTAAAAAAAAAAAAAGTAGACTTGGCCTTAAGAGGTCTGACAAGGCAGAAGGCTGCTTTCTCTGGGTGTCCCCCAGAAGCCTGAACTCCCTCCCTGGGCTTCAAGATTCCTCCTTCCCTCCTTCCTTCCCTGCCTCCCACTCACTTTGTCTTGCTCCCAATGTTTTCTTGTTTTCGTACACTGGGCTGCCCCAGACTCAGACTTAAGCAGCCTCTCAGTTGAAACGATTAATGGGCTCATTGTAGAGTTTGTGTCCCAATTTTCAATGACTGAAAGAAGAAAGGGACTTCTGCAGCCTGCGCTCACAGTGTGTTCCTGTGGCAGGTCAAGGACAGCCTGGCCGACAGGTCTGAGGGACGGTGTCCATATGCAGCCACGGGAGCCAGTCTCTAAGGGATGTGGATGCGAACTGATCTGTGGATGACGGACTGTGCCCAGAGGACACACGAGTCAGATAAATGTTTTCCAAGGGCCTAGTGTTGAGTTAACAACATTCACTTGTAATGTAAGAGTTGCAGAAGAAAGGTAAGGAGAGAAGCCTTGAAGTGTGAAATTTTAGTAGAAAATTTCCCCCACTCACGCTCTGTCTGTCTTTCTCTCTCTAAAAAAAAAAACAAAAAACAAAAAACCAAAGATTTAAATAAATAAATAAATAAATAAATAAATAAATAAAGGACAGGATGGATACCATGGAAGATCTACTGGGAGACATAGAGGAAAAAGTGAGAAAAGTAAACAAAAGAAATTGGAAATAAAAATATGTTGAGGGGCACCTGGGAAGCTCATTCTGTTAAGCACCTGACTCTTGATCTCAGCTCAGGTCTTGATCTCAGGGTCATGAGTTCAAGCCCCATGTTGGGTTCCATGCTGGGCATGAAGCCTTCTTTTTGTTTTTTAATTTTTTAAGGTGTATTTGTTTTTGAGAGTGAGAGAGACAGAGCATGAGTGGGGAAGGGGCAGAGAGAGAGGGAGACACAGAATCCGAAGCAGGCTCCAGGCTCCGAGCTGTCAGCACAGAGCCCGATGCGGGGCTCAAACCCACGAACAGCGAGATCATGACCTGAGCTGAAGTCGGATACTTAACTGACAGAACCACCCAGACACCCCTGGGCAAGAAGCCTTCTTAAAAAAAAAATTTATATACAGAAAGAATAGAGAGAAAATGAAAAACATAGTACAGAGGGAAAGGTGATCCAACACATATACAATGGAATTGCCAAAGAACAAAACCAAACCAATAAAATGGAAAAATATTTAAAGACAATTGACGAAATATTAAGATTGCAGCTTATACCCTGAAGATTATACCAGATGCCAAGCAAAACTTTACCTAAAATGTTAAAGATTAAGGCGTAGAATAGTGATGTTAGTGGAACTCATGTATAAATAAATACTTGGCGGGCGCCTGGGTGGTTCAATTGGTTAAGCATCCGACTTTGGCTCAGGTCATGATCTCACAGTGTGTGAGTTCGAGCCCCATGTTGGGCTCTGTGCTGACACCTCAGAGCCTGGAGCCTGCTTTGGATTCTGTGTCTCCCTCTCCCTCTGCCCCTCCACTGCTCACGCTCTGACTCTCTCTGTCTTTCAAAAATAAATAAACGTTAAAAAAATAATAAAATAAATAAATACTTGGGTATTCACACAAAAAAGAGCAAGTCATTTATAATGGAAAACAAAATCGGTCCCAGACTCTCCACAGCAACATGCAAGTGTTGCTTGCATGTGTTGCAAGTGTTAAATATTAATATTTAATATTTAATATATTAAATAACTATAATAACTTGCACATTCAGTGAAAGATGGTAAAGTTACACCAAAATATGTGCAAGGAAAGAAACAGTGAGGCACGTATTTTAAATTCAGCAGTTGTTCCTCTAGAGTAAAGGCTACAAAACAGGACTTTTCAACATTCAAGGACTCAGAGACTATTTTTTCTCGAGAAACTTTCAGGAAGACACTGTTGAGCCACCTAAAACATTCTTGGAAAAACTATGGTAAAAACCTGGCAGTGGGTACTGAACACAGTTACTAGCTGATGAGGACGAAAGTTGTCGATAGTGACCAGAGAGAATGGAGACGTTGTATACACGACAGGGAAGTTGAAACAGGATGGGAGGTACAAGGTGGGCAGGATGCTCTCTGATCACCTCACCTTACAAAGCGAGAGTGGAAGGAAAACTATGAGTTTACAAATTCTCCACTAAAAGGTTAGTGTAGGGGACAGTACATAGGGGAACGCTAAGAAAGAGAATACGGTTACATTGGATGGGACAGAAGACCATGACGGGAGAAGGCGAAAGGGGGTAAGCCAGCTTTATCATGGCTCATGGTTAGAAGTAATGCAAACAGGGGCACCTGGGTGGCTCAGGCGGTTAAGCATCCAACTCTTGATTTCAGCTCAGGTCACGATCTCATGGTTTGTGAGTTTGAGCCCCGTGTCGAGCTGTGTGCTGGCAGCACGGAGCCTGCTTAGGATTCTCTCTCTCCCTCTCTCTCTGCACTTTCTATGCTTGCACTGTCTCCTTTCTCAGAATAAATAAACAAAACATTAAAAAAAAGATAGTTACAAAAAGAATAGAAACACCAAATAATGAGAGGTAAGGAGAGCATATCACTTATAGTTACACAGGTAAACACTAGGCAAAAATTATAGGACCTCACGACACACACACACACACACACACACACACACCCCTGAGGCACATAATAAAAGACTTAAGGTAAAAACCCCAGAGAATAACATTAAAAGACATGAGAACTTTAGAACCTACATATGTGCCATGTGTAAAAATGTAAACAGGCTTAGCTCACAAGAGGAAAAGGAATAAAACTTTTTCAGGTTGGCTCACAAAACAACACGCAACTCTGTGCTGAATGTAAGAGTCATAGACCCAAAAGGATTCCAAAGCTTAGCAATGACATGCTATTCAAAGACAAGGAACATGAAGCAAAGGTAGAGAAAGGACAATTCATGACGTTACATCTGATGAAATGGGCTCCAATGAGAAATTTTTACACGAGACAAAGAAGGACACTTAATCATGTTAAAGGACACAATTGCCAATGAATATATCATCTAAGTGTCTGTAAGGCGAAAGGTAGATTACAGCCTTTTAAAAAGCAGATGTTCTGAGAGATTAGATGAGAAACAGAAATTCACTAGGAGTAGGAGAAATTAATTCACTTTTGTCAGTAGAAAAGGATTGGAATCACCCCAAATAAGTGAAACTGTGGGATTCCAAAGCACTATAATTAACAAGGCTTATCTGATTGGTATTTATTAAAATATGTGCACTGAAAACAATATATCTCCTTTTCATAAGTGCCTCTGTAACATTCACAAAATTCGACCATACATTAAATGCAGAATATGACTAGGAATTCATTGTAAAAATCAGAAGCCAACCAAATTTTTTCCTCCTGGAACTTGAAGTAAACTCACTTATCTCCTTGGTCAAAGAGAAAACAAGCACAAGTAGAAATTATATGCCGGGGAGGAAAAACTAATAATGAGAACAAAACTCAAACCGTGGGTCTAGAGCTGAAGACTACTGACAGAAAATCTTAGCCTTAAATACTTCCACCAACAAAACACAGGACAAAAAAACAAAGATGAAATGTCTGACCCAGAAGATTCAGGACAGAATGAAAAAAAAGAAAGAAAAGGAAGGAATTACTAGAAATAAAAGCAGAAAACAATGAGGTATAGGATGGAAAATGCTGAATTAAATACATCTAGAGTTGATTTGTGATAAGGAAAAGAAGATGAACAATTTACTCATGTGGTCAGGAAAATGCTCAGAATTAGAAATGAAGACAACATCACCACAAAGAGTAAGTCTATGGAATGATGCGTTTACTTTGCTCAATCCCATTTATTTGTAGCCCTGGGGGGCGGAAATGAACATAATCGCGTAAACATCTCTACATGTTCTGAAAGGCCATTGGGAAACAATTTTGAAAAGTCTTGAAGCAATCAATTTAGTAAGTTAAAATAGGTAGATCCCTGGGTGGCAGGATTAGAATGTATCTGCTTCAGCCCAGATCCTGGATTCTGGCATCATTTCTGTAAGAGCCACGAACCATGTAGTGATGATAACTGTCAACTTCTATTATTTTATGCTGTATTGGAGATACTAGCAAAAATATTTAGCAAAGAGAAAAACGGATGTACAAAAATTAAACAAATTAAGATAGGTGCTATGTGAAACTTATTTGAATGAAACCCAGGAGAACCAACTGGAAAAGAAAAACAGATAATCCAAGAATTCAGGCTTATTATAAATAAATCAATAGCTTTCATAAGTAGACCCCACACCCAATTAACGCATATTAATAGAAAAACCATGCCATTTACCACAATAATGGATAGAGTAAGTACTTAGGAATTGACTCTACACAAAATGTGCAAGACCAATGAGAAGAGAACAATAAAAAATTTAAAAAGATAAAAAATAAAATAACTACAACAATCGAAATACTTTGAAAAGGATACTTGAAAAATAGAAATATCTACTATTTTGTGGATGGGAAGTTCAACTTGATAAAGGTATCCATTCAAACATAAATAAACATTAAAAATTAAAAAAAATAAATGTATCAGTTATATCTAAGTCAAGTTATAAATTTAATGAATTATAAATAACATCAATTACAAATTCTATGTCATATGGTTATGAGTTGTAAATAAAATGTCAGTAAGTTCTTTTTTGATGTGAATTATATAAGATATTTAAAATTATATTGAAAAAGAAATTTAAACAAACTAGACAGGGATGGAAAATCGATGCAGGTAGATGAGTCGTAACAGATTATTAAATACTTCTGTAGAAACATAGCAATTAAACTAATGTAGCACTGGTCTACTAATATGTGGACTAAAGAAAAGATCAAAATGCATTATACATATATATATTTAACATAAATTAAAGTAGGTGTCTTGAATCAGTGGGGACAAATAAGGACTATTCAATAAATATTATTGATAAAATGAGGCTAGCCATCTGGAAAGAAATTAATTTGGATTGCCATCTCACACTGAACAGCTGGAAAGATTCTATGTGGGTCAAAGACTTAAATATAATTAATTGAAATTAGAATTTATTTATAAACTTTCAGTGGAGAAGTTCTTTTAAGCATAATTTAAAATCCCCAAACCACGAAAAGACAGTCTTGAAAACTCTAGTACATTAAAGGCAGGAATCACAACCATAAGACATGTAGTTGGCAAAAACAAATAAACTAGGCATAGTCAAAATGCAAAGGATTGGGGAGAAATGTTCCTATTCGTATCACAAATAGCTGATTTACTTGGTATATAAAGAGATACATCAGATAACGTGGTTAAGCTCCCTCAAACTCTTGTCGGATTGGCAAAAACAAAAAACAAATGGAAAATTTGTTAATATTCTCTATTAGTAGCCTGTAGACAACTGAGAATCACACATATTGCTAGTAGAGCTATGATCTGAAAAATTTCTATAGGAGAATATTCTACCAATATCGATCCAAATTACCAATGCTTATACCTTTTGGCCCACTGATGCTACATATAGGAATTTATCCTCTGAATATATTTACACATTAAAAAACCAGTGTATGATTGTATTATTCATTGCAACATTCCTTTTAAATTTTTTTTAATGTTTATATTTATTTTTGAGACAGAGACAGAGAATAAGTGGGGGAGGGGCAGATCGAGAGGGAGACACAGAAACCCAAGCAGTCTCAGGCTCTGAGCTGTCAGCACAGAGCCTGAAGCGGGGCTCGAACTTGTCAACCGTGGGGTCTTGACCTGAGCCGAAGTCGGACGCTCAAGCGACTGAGCCACCCAGGTGCCCCTGCAACATTGCTTTTAATAGCAAAACAAAAAATCCTGCATTTTCATCACAACAGAATGGAAAAATTAATTCGGATCCTTTTTTCCCCTATAAACTGAAACGTTAAAAAAAAAAAAAAAGAAAGAAAGAAAAAGAAAGGAACTCTCCATGTAGTAAGTGGAAATTTCTCCAGCGTGTGCATTTAAGTTAATAAACCAAGATGCAGTAATCTGGGGATCACATGCTACCCTTTGTGTCAAAAAAGCTGGAAACTGAGGCAACATCGTAATTTTTGTTTGTACATTCATGACGTATGTCTACAAGGATATACAAGAAAGAGTAATGGTGGTTAGTGGTTGGTCACCTCGTTGGAGTGAAATGGATGATAATTTTATCAATACCGAGCAGAAGCACTGGCGACATTTCTCACTCCTCTCTTGGACTATTTGGTTTTGAACCACTTGAATATATTATTTCCAAGAATTGAGTGACTACTGTGAATATAAAAGTTACTGTATGTCTTTGTATTTGGCTGCAGGGGAAATGCAGCCATTTCTGTTCTGGATGGATCCTAGTGAGATTCGGTGATGTCTCTGAAACCTAGTCTAGACCTTTCGACTGTCTGTTTTTTGCTATGGAAATTGCCAGGTGCCTCCTTGTACTTTCTCATGTAATGGAAATGATTACTTTTTTCCCCACAAGCATTTTGACAATTTTCACCTAAAGTGTCAGTTATGCCTCAGACACGAGTTTTTCCTTGTATGTTAATTTCTTAATAACTAATTACGCTTGAGAGCTCGATATCAATGATTTTAAAACAGTTGGCCTTGAACAACGTGGGGGGTTGGAGGTGCTGACTACTCCCTCCACCCATGCAGCTGAAAATCCACATATAAGTTTTGAATCTCCAAAGTACTCTTAAGTACTTATAGCCTAATGTTGACTGTAAGCCTTACTCATAACATACACAGTCTAGTAACACATATTTTGTATATGTATCACGTACTGTATTCTCATAATAAAGGAAGCTCAAGCAAAGAAGATGTTACCAAGAAAATCATAAGGAAGAGAAAATACATTTACAGTGCTGTGCTGGATTTATTGAAAAAAATAATCCTTGTATAAGTGGATCCGTGCAGTTTTGTTTAAGAGTCGACTGTAGTTTAAATAGCAACGAAAATTGCTCTTTAGGAAATATGGCAAGAACTGTGTTATAAGTGCACATCGTTTATAGCATTGATATTATATGGGATAGATTATGGAATCAATGTGGTTATAGGTTGTTTATAGTCTTATTAAATTTGAGATAGGAAAATTTATTGTTTGATTATATTTCTGGTTGACGTTAATTAGAGTGACCCTGACCTACAAATAGAGATTCTTTTTACATTACATTACATTACATTACATTACATTACATTACATTACATGGCGCCTGGTGGCTCAGTTGGTTAAGCTTCTGATTTCAGCTCAGGTCATGATCTCTTGGTTCATGAGTTCGAGCCCCACCTTGGGCTCTGTGCTGACAGTTCAGAGCCTGGAGCCTATTTTCGATTCTGTGTCTCCCTCTCTCTCTGCCCCTCCCCTGCTCACACTGTGTCTTTCTCTCTCAAAAATAAACATTAAAATGTTTGCAATTAAAAATTTTTAGTTTGTATTTTTTATTTTGTATTTTTTAAAGTTTTTACTTAAATTCCAGTTAGTTAACATACAGTGTCATCTTAGCTTCAGGGGTACAATGTCGTGACTCAACACACACAGCCCCCCAGTGCCCATCACAAGCGCACCCCCAGGCTCCCATGGCTGAGCTGAGGTTTGTGGCAACACCAGACACAGTGAGAAAAGACGTGTGCGCAGCTGGACAACCCAGGTGTCCCGTGGGGACACAGGTGTGGTGCACCCATCACCGGTTCAATGATCTGTGTGGACTCGCCACCTAAGTCCAGGCAACGTTTTCCAATTTTCCTCGCTTTTGCTCTTTGATCCACGGTTCGTGTAAGGATGTGTTCTTTCATTTGCCTGTGGTTTCGGAGGCCCCACATTCCCTTCTGACCTTGATTTCTCCCTCGATGCCACTGTGGTTGGAGAGCACGCTTTGTGTGATCTCTGTTCTTTCACATTTACGGATCCTTGTGTTCAGGTCTCACAGAGGGCCCATGCTGGAGAATGTTCCAGGTGTGTTTGAGAGGCACGTCCCCCCTGCTGTTGCTGGGTGGGGTGTTCTGTAGACATCTGCCAGGTCTCCTCGGTTTACGGTGTGGTTCAGCCTTCTCCCTTCTTGCCCACTTGTGATTTATCATTTCTATGTGTCTGCCTCAAGAAATGATGGCATAGAAGAATCCAGCATTTCTACGATATTTGAAAAATAAGTCATTGTGTATCACTGAGCCTTATCCCACCAGGAACCCTTTAAAAGACCAAACTGAAAGTATCAGGACTTTGGAAATACAGCATAACGTAGACATTAGGCCGCCGACATGGAAAAGCATCTGAAAATATGAATGTATGTTGTTTCTCTCAGTGTAGGATGGGTGTTTCCGGACTGTCCACTCCCCTGTTAGGTAAAATAATGAGTTGTGCATCAGCTTCACGGGTTCTATTGCTCATTCCTGGTCCACGAGGCTTTTCTGTAGGAAATAACCCAGAACAGTTACTTTTGGTTGATTTATACTCTATCACAGATGCTTGCTGTTGTCTTTCCTCAGATAGCTGTGATTTTCACAACGGAGAATTCTATGTGGAGAGATGAATTCTGGAATGTTTGCAGCAGAGACATAATGCAGTCACCAAAACCCGTTTTCCTTTCTTCTCTGGCTTGCTTCCAGACTGGTGGTCTGCTAATTTTGCATCTCAGGGTCCCTTGACGCTTCGACAAATTGTTGGTGACCTTACGAATGCTTTTGTGTGCATGCCTTCTGTGCGTTGGTATTTGCTGCATGAGAAATTAGAGACATTTAAAATAGTTTATTTTAAAATAACAAAGATACCATGTTAACATAAGTAAACATAAATAATATATTTCTCTTGAAAAATAACTATATACCCCCCCCCCAAAGAAAAGATGAGAAAAGTGGCATTAAATGTTTGGGAACCTCTGTAATGTCTAACTTAACATGGTGTAGCTGAGTTCACACACCTGTGTCTATATTCAATCTGTTGCAATCTGTTGTTTTGGCTGAAGTATATGGAAAAGAAATATGACTTCACACAGATACATAGTCGCCAAATGGAGTAGCATTTTGATCAGCTTCTCATAGACATTAACTGTTGCTAAAATTATAGATATTCTTATTTGATTCTATAGTAAATCTGGACAAGAAGTAATTTCTTCTTTTTTTAAATGTTTATTTATTTTTTAGAGAGAGAGACAGAGACAGAGACAGAGAGACAGAGTGTGAGCATGGGAGGGGCAGAGAGAGGGAGACACAGAATCCTAAGCAGGCTCCAGACTCTGAGCTGTCAGCACAGAGCTGGACATGGGGCTTGAACTCGTGAACAGTGAGATTATGACCTGAGCCAAAGATGCTTAACCAACTGAGCCACCCAGGTGCCCCAAGAAGTAATTTCTTAAAGGGTAAAAGTTAGTTGCAATCAACTCCACATACAGGGATGCATTAAAATCCTTTTGTCTATCTTGTACTTTGGATAAATTTTTCATCCATGCATGATTTTTGGTGCATGAAGTATTGATCATTTGGAGAGAATTGGTTCACTTGTTTCTACAAATCTTTCTTTAACGGTTAGAAATGTAAAAGGCCCGAGGGGCATACATTTTCACCAGCCACACAGTGTAAGAAAGGAGGAAACTCTAAATTTGTGGGGCTATGAGGCATGAAGAATAATGGACTGTAGACATTCTTCCCCCAAAACAAAATCAGGAGCTGATTAAGGAAACTCTCCCAATCCTGGGGAGGTAGATACCTCACGGGCTTGTGAGCACTGGTTCCCCACATGCTGACGGAGAGCACACTGGGTGCCCGGTGCCTGGTCTCCCCCGCATATTGCATATGTGTGACGATCACATAACAGACTTGGTCTTCAAGTTATCAAACCCTTTGGAGCCGTCTGTACCTGAAGGTGGATGTTGTATCACCCAGGCATTGTGATGTTTGAGCTGGTTGTGGTACTGAGATGGGAACTGAACTCAGTATCTTCTGTGGGATAAGAGTGAACGCTTCTTCATGGGAGAAAGAGAATGGAATGGATGTCCAGGCACAAGAAGAGTTGGCTGTGGCAGAGACTGTTCTGGATTCCTCACACCCCATTTCCTTTCCCCCGAGTACAGAGTTGGGCTCCATTTTGGAATATTTCTTGTAGTTACATGGGGTTATGTAGGAACTGACTGTGTGAAAGGGTTGCCATGAGGCCAGAAACATTAATATTGGTCCATTCTTTTTTAATTTATTTTTTTGTTTTAAAATTCATTTATTGACTTTGAGAGAGACAGAGACAGTGTGAGTGGGGGAGGGGGAGAGAGAGGGAGAGGGAGAGAGAGAGAGAGAGAGAGAGAGAGAGAGAGAGAGAGACAATCCCAAGCAGGCTCTGCATGACATGGGGTTCAAATTCACAAACCATGAGATCATGACTGGAGCCGAAATCAAGAGTTGGACACTTAACCGGCTGAGCCACCCAGGTGCCCCGATATTGTGCCTTTCTTGAGTGAAATGGTATTCTGTTGTGTTAAATAACAGATTTATCTATTGTTGTTATGGTAACACTAGTCTTACTTAGCTAATATAATAGTATTCCCCTTTATTAAAAAAAAAGTTTATTTAATTTGAGAAAGAGCAGGGAGGGGCAGAGAGAAAGAGAGAGAGAATCCCAAGCAGGCTCTACACTGACAGATGCGGGGCTTGAACCCATGAACCATGAGATCATGACCTGAGCCATCATCAAGAGTCGGATGCTTAACCCACTGAGCCATCCCCGTGTCCTGGTGTTCCATTTTTTGAAGCTTATGATCTGCTTATTTCATAGTTTCTGTGAGCCATAGGGTAGCTGATTTGATAGCAGTTCAGTGAAACATGTTGTGGGGAAGTGTTTGATTACTAGCCCAGTGCCACCCAGAGTAGGACACAGCAGCTGAAAGCCTAGTGAAAATATCTTTATTAGATTGTGATGGTGTCAGAGGAATGCTCATGATTCCATAAAAATCATCCAAAGGAAAGAACATTTGCAGCTATAACATCATCAAAAATAATGACCTTTTCTAGAAAAGACACTAAGGCTATCTACATTCAGTAACTTCAGAAATATAAGCTGCTTTCTGTTTCCCCGTTTGGTCATCTCATAATTTTGAGCCTATGTGATTTCTGTATGTTTGCTCAATCCTTATGCATGGGGGGGGTTGATCATATCCAATAATATCACCTTAAATCCAATGAGGACTATCCCTTAGCATTAAGAGTCAGGGGATGATTTACTTCTATGGGTGCCCTTTGAGCTGAATCAGTATCTCTATTACAACAGGCATCTCTGGTTAGATTTTACTTTTTTTGAAAGAGAGAGAGAGAGAGAGAGAGGGAAATCGCATAGCAGGACAGAGGGGCAGAGGGAGACAGAGAATCTTAAGCAGGCTCCATGCTCAGTGCAGAGCCAGATGGGGGACTTGAGCCCATGACCTTGGGACCATGACCTGAGCAGGCTCCATGCTCAGTGCAGAGCCAGATGGGGGGCTTCAGCCCATGACCTTGGGATCATGACCTGAGCCAAAATCGAGAGTCAGACACTCAACCAACTAAGCCACCCAACTGCCCCTCTAGTTAGATTTTAAAGTCAACTCTTAGAAATGAATTGGTCACTCTAACCATAAAGTGTCAAATTTAATAATCTATGTATAGACAATCATCTGAAATAATCCAGTGATTGGTATTTAGGCATGTGAGGAAAATTCCCTACTTGAAAGTATTTCATAAAGGAAAACAAGGCTATAAAGTGGCTGTTATTGATTTTCAATTTGATTAGAGAGTACTTTATGTACAAGATAAATAGACAGAAAAAGAAGGTCTTGAAAGGGAGACCTCAACTAACTAACTAAATTGGATTTGGAAGCAATTAAAGAGTAGAATTAAGCTTGCAGAAAGGTTAATCAGTAATACTTAAGATAAAATTGAGAAACAGTGGATCAAAACAATTTTAGAAAATAAAATGAAATAGAAAATAGAATAATGTAACTTAATGTAGGAAATGACAATGAATGAAGCAAATGGTAATACTGTATATTATGAAAGGTAAACCAGGAGAAAGCAAATAAGAAAGCCTCCAGCATTTCCTAATAAGAGGATGTATCCTTGGGGGGCCTGGGTGGCTCAGTCAGTTAAGCATCCAACTCTTGATTTTGGCTCAGGTCATGATCTCACATTCGTGAGTTCAAACCCTGGGTTGGGGCTCTGCTCTGAGAGCATAAGCCTGCTTGGGATTCTCTCTCTCCCTCCCCCTCTTCCACTCTCTCTGCCATTTCCATGTTCATGCACACATGCACATTATCTTGCTCTCTCTCTCTGTCTCTCTCCCTCTCTCTCCCCCACCAACATAAATAAATAAATCAAAAAAAAAAAAAAAAGAAAGAAAACTCATCCATTTCTTCAATGAATGCAAAAATTTTATGTAATGAAGAAACATGCCGTCTTCAACAATAAAATGCAGAAGGGATTGTGATATGTCCAAACAATGGAAAATCATAAAGTGATAAATAATGAATGCCCCATACCCCAGGTGTAATTGAGGGAACAGAGCCAGACATAAAGAAATAAGTATTTTGTAATTTTATTCACGTGAAGACATTATCCTTAGGACCAGAGGATTTCTTTATTTTTCCATTTTTGTATGTGAATACTTTTTATCATGTCCTATACTCATGCCTCAATAGGTGGTCTGTGCTAATGTTCTTGACTGTCATCAAAACATCATTACTCACTTGACTTTTGTTTTTCTCCTTATAAACTTCTCAAAAATAGGGGTAGCCTGCGGAAAGTACTGGACTCACGTCAGGAGGATTGAACTACTAGACTTCTCTCCATCCTACTAGCATTGTGTAATCTTGGGAATATCATGTAGTTTCTTTGGAGATCAGCTTCCTTGTTGGCATGCCAGGTAGTCGTTGACAGATTAAAAGCAATGACGTCCAACTCCTGGGCCAACATAACTGCAACTATATAATTTGATTTAAATAACAGGGGCGCCTGGGTGGCTCAGTCGGTGAGCGTCTGACTTCGGATCGGGTCATGATCTCCCGATTCGTGAGCTCGAGTCCCCACGTCGGGCTCTGTGCTGACAGCTCGGAGTCCGGAGCCTGCTTCGGATTCTGTGTCTCTCTCTCTCTCTCTCCGCCCCTCCCCTGGGCGGCTCTGTCTTTCCCTTTCTGAAAAATAAATAAACATTAAAAAAATATAACAGTATGGCACTGTTTTCTTTCCTAATTAGACGGGTGTTAACCTGATCCTTCACTATTTGACTTAACTGCTTCAAAACTTTCGATACGTAGCGGGTAGTCTTACAAAGCTCCAGAGCAAATGATGATATGACTATAACCTATCAATAACAAGGAAATGCTTGTTTGCATCAAGCAGATACTGTGAATAGCACACATTTGTAAATATAAACCAGAGTTAACACTGTGGCTGGTGGTCTCTTCCAAACTAAAATGTACACGTTCCTGAAGCAAATGGGAACTGCGGCAGCTGTAAACGCTGGACTTGCCAATTTCACAGTTGTTTGGAGACTGCAAATTAGTGGTGCTTGTGCTGTGCTTGGAAGCCATTTTTGCCAAAGAAAATAGGAAGCAATTTTACACGAACATGGATTTTAAAGCAAGTGCATAGGTTTGGAGAGCACGCAGGTCAGAGGTTTGCATCAGACTGACACTTTGGATAACGAGCATCGTGGGGAAACTTGGTGTCACTTGTCTCTTGGAAACTGTGACCAGGCTTTGACCTTAGAGGAGCAAAAGGAAAATTTCTTTTCTAACAAAATTGGGTATATAAGCGTGTGGCGTGGAGAAGCAAGATCTCAAAAAGGGCGAATTCCCCTAGCAGTGGATGAGTTATGTGCTCCTTTTATACCTTTTTAAGACTGTAGGAGTAACAAAGAAAAAAATCAAATCAAATTCCCATTTCTCAGAGAAAGAGTTACGATTTATTTTTACCAAATTGAAAGCTTTTTGCAGAGTAATTCTCCATTCTGCTTTTCTTTATGTAACATTCAGTCATACAAATTTCCCAGGGCACCTGGGTGGCTCAGTCGGTTGAGCGTCCGACTTCAACTCAGGTCATGATCTCGCAGCTCGTGGGTTCGAGCCCCGTGTCGGGCTCTGTGCTTATGGCTCAAAGCCTGGAGCCTGCTTTGGATTCTGTGTCTCCCTCTCTCTCTGCCCCTTCCCTGCTCACGCTCTGTCTCTCTCTCTCTTTCAAAAATAAAAATAAACATTAAAAAAACTTTAATCATTTGAATTTCCCTCCATCATTACTTTTTTTTTAAAATTTTTTTTTAACGTTTTATTTATTTTTGAGACAGAGAGAGACAGAGCATGAATGGGGGAGGGGCAGAGAGAGAGGGAGACACAGAATTGGAAGCAGGCTCCAGGCTCTGAGCCATCAGCCCAGAGCCCGACGCGGGGCTCGAACTCACGGACCGCGAGATCATGACCTGAGCTGAAGTCGGACGCTCAACGGACTGAGCCACCCAGGCGCCCCCACTTTTTTTTTTTAAGTTACATTTGGTGATTGCACTTTGTGGGTCCACTCTAGTTTCTTTGACCATGATTCTGTGTTGGAGATTCCACTTTTCGCTCTTATTTGCACAAGTGTGGTGAATATATAAATCTCTGCCTGTGTTTTTGATAGTTGTCTTAACATTTTTGCTGGAAACAAAACTATGGACCCAAAGGATGTCCTAACTTTAAGGTTCTGTAAATGTATTTTGAAATTGCTTTCTAGAAAATATTTTATCACTTGTATCCACAACAGTTGTCAACTCTTTATTCATCGTTAAGTTCTTATGGATTCATACATTTGAACAATGACATGATTCCTTGACACTCTGACCTTAACATGGACTAGAGGGACTGTCTCTTGTATTCTGATTTCCCTCAACTGCCCTCGGGAGGTGAGAAGCCCAGGGATACAAGGTCATGCCAATGCCTGCGGATAAGCAAAGTTTACTGGTCAAAGCACCTTCAAGAATTTGCTTTGGCCAGTTTGGGGATTTGCTCCAAGTAGTGGGGCCTGTCTGCTTCTTTGGAGTGCAAATAATTAGAATCTACTGGTCTACCAGTTGAAATATGTATTTCTCTGGAGATATTTCAAATTTTTGTTTTTTAATGTTTATTTGTTTTTAGAGAGCGAGAGAGACAGAGTGTGAGCTGGGGAGGGGCAGAGAGAGACTCTGGAGACACAGAATTGGAAGCAGGCTCCAGGCTCTGAGCTGTCAGCACAGAGGATCGTTTTTTTTTCTGGAAGCATTTTGTTTTCCTTGATTGTGTCTTCCTGTCAATCTAGTTCCCAGGACCCTGGCTGGAGCACTGGAAAATCTCATAACATTCATTGACTGGAGGGATGGCTGTATCGCTGAATGCTTACAAGAGTTTTACCCGTGTGAGAGTAGGTACCAGTTGAGGTTCAGGACAGGGAGCCAGTTTATTAGGTCCTTTTAGGCTAGGTTCTTTCCTCCTAAGCTATTTCAACAAAGGAGCATTATCTAATTCATATTCTATTTCATTTTTTCCAACCACTTTTGGGGTTGAATTGATTAGGCCATCAGTCTATAGAAGGGGGCTCAAGACTTGGAATACAAGGAGTAATGTAATTAAAGCATAAAATGGGGACACCTTCATGGGGTTGATAACCTTTAAATATAATTCAATGTAATAAAATACACAATCACTTTTATTTCAGGGGGACAGAAGTCATTTTAGCATTCCCAACTAGGAAGGATTTTTCCTCCTCCTCTCATACTTTCTTGGCACCTAAGAGCTATCACTTTGAACCCTTTGTGTCAAATTCTCCCGGGCACTGATTGTATATCAGACAAGTATTTATTTGCTTTTTTACTCATTGTTTTTGTCTTTTTTAGTTAAAAAAATGTTTATATTTCATTTTAGTTCATTTATTTTTTTTAAATGTTTATTTATTTTGAGATAGAAAGAGAGAGAGAGAGCAGAGGAGGGGCAGAGACAGAGGGAGAGAGAGAGCATCTGAACTGTCAGCACAAAGTGGGGCTCGAACCTATGGACCATGAGATCATGACCTGAGCCGAAATCAAGAGTCAGACGCTTAACCAACTGAGCCAACAGAACGCCCCTTAAAAAATGTTTATATTTTAAAAATAAATGGCCAGCCAACTGAAAACCTATTCTTTAACTCCAATTTTCTCTTCTTTAAAGTTAAACTGATGGACTATTTTATTTATTTATCTATTTTTGACAATTTTAAATGACCCCACACCCCATAGATTTTCCCTCTATTCCTGCTTATTTCCCAGTTTGTATGAACAGGTCCCGGTCTTACTCCTTTCACTAAAAAATGCAAAATACATTTGCATCGTGGCTCTTAAGGGCTCCAGTGGTCAAAACGAGGGCAAGAAAATCTTTAGAATAGCTAATTAAGTTGAATTAAAAGAAATCCCTGCCACTGCTGTTTGATGGGGACAGGAATCCATTCCTATGTTCCTGGTAATCAGATCTGCTGGATGAATCCTTGTATTCATCCTCCTGAGTCTATCCACCTTACGATTTGAATAAAGAACATCCATTCTAATAGAAAACGAAGTAATTTGATGATGAAACATCCTGTGTTCCCACTGGACAGAGGACCACAGTCGCACTGGTGCAGCTGGCATTTGGGAACTGGGGGGGTGGAAATCCGTTCTTCTTGCCTGAGAATTCCACCTGTGTGTCAGGTCCTCCCTGTTGGTGGTGCTCCCTCGGTCACCACAGAGGTTACGACTTCCGGGGGGAGGCGCCTTCACACTGAATGGATTTGTGACCTTCAGATTTGGTAGCGCTTGAGCCTGTGGCCCTTTTGTGTTTCAACTGTTTTATGAGAAACCCCTTTTTGTCGTTCGGAACTTTCAAATAGAGTAACCTATCCACAGACTTATAAAATAAGTGGTATTTAGCAGTTTATAATACGTGCGAGGGTCCCTTGCTTCTCTCTTCCCCGTCCTCTTTCTTTCCATTCAAGGGTCTTAATTTTGAACATATTTTTTTCCAGATTCTTCTGGAAGCCGATTCTATATCTGATAAGTACTTATTTAATTGTTGATTGACTGCTTGATTGACTTTGCACATGTACGGTGACTTCCTGCCAGGGCGTCAAGGGCCACTAGTACATCTTGGGGTGAATTAACATGCACCCCTTCTTACCATGCATACATGTTTGGTGCCAGACCTCACTAAGGGATTGGAATTCAGCTCCTGCTCAGCCCCACTGGGTGACCCTCTGTGTACAGGTCACAACCACAACAGGTGCATGTGGCACCCTTGCTCCTGACTCTAACAGACCAGGACTGGACCTTCCTGTCATCAGCGCCCCCATCTCCATCATCTTGCTTGTCCCTGACTGTCACTCCCAGGCCTGGGTCTGATAGATGGGTGACTTTCTCCTGTTAATTTCTTCCGACTTTGGCCCATCCAGCTTCTGTGTTAGTCTTCATGCCTGGATTAGGTTGACCCAGTCTTTTTTGAGTATTTAAACCTAACGTGCACCCAACATTTCATCTTGGAACTTCTATGCACCCACTAACAACTCAAAGAAATGCTTCCTTTAAAAATGGCAAGATGTAAGTCCGAAAGCCTGCTGGTATATGGCTTCCAGGAAGTAATTTGTATCGAGTCAAACTTAGCTATGTGCCCAACATAGTCATCTGAGTCATGGATTTTGCCAGGTTTATTGGTATAGGTATTAAAATAAAACTCTGTGTTATGCTGCTCAGGTTTAATTTATGACTCATGACCAGAAGTTGCATTGGATGAATGTATGTTAACAAGAGCTCAGCAGATGTTAAAAATAAGCCATCCTTGTAAAATATAAAATTTCCTCTGATCTGGCCCCAAACCCAATTAAGCAGGGTTATATTATGGACAATCAAAAAAAAAAAAAAAAAAGAAAAGAAAAGAAAAGAAACACTAGGGACAGCTGGGTGGCTCAGTCGGTTAAGTGTCAGACTCTTGATTTCGGCTCAGGTCATAATCTCATTCATGGTCGTGGGGTCGAGCCCCATGTCGGGCTCCATGCCGTCTGCACGGAGCCTGCTTGGTATGGTTTCTCTCCCTTTCTCTCTACCCTCCCCTGCTTGCTTTCTCGCTCTCAAAATAAATAAACTTAACAAAAAAAGAAAACGAAACACTGAAACTAATGTGTGGCTGGAGATCAGTGGATCCTGAAAACAACCTTTGGGAGTATTTGATTCATTTGAACAATAAGTACCATTCACAATTCTCCAGATTCCAGGCAGTGAAGAGACATACTGTGCCTTGTAAGTTTGCAGTCTTTGGTAGTGGACCAGATGGAATCCACTTAGGTTGCTCTAATACATTTATTTTCCATCATTACAACAGACAATCTCATAGAAACCCAAAATAACGGTGGCCGACATTTACTGCGCACTGATGCTTGCTATGTGGTCTTCCCAAGCTTTTGTATGTATTGGCTCATTTAAGAAGTTCAGGCCAGCCATGCCACAAGAAAATTGGGATCTGAAACCCTCTTTTGTAATAATTTTTAGGGGCCACATAATCTCTTTCGGGTCCGTTCCTCAGTAATTCCCCTCACCCATTTCCTCTCTTTGAACATGTTCAGAGATGACCTCTAAGGAGTCTGACTGGCTTAATTAGCTTTGCGATTGTTCTTTATGAGTCAGATGTTGTCCTGTGTCCACTCAGCTGTGGTGATATCAGCATGGGTTGTGAGGTACAAACATTGCCAGAGGCCATCCCGACATGATTCTAGATGTAGAGAACGGGCTTTCAGGTGCCCAGTTCACATCTGGGGACCGACTGATGAAGGGAGGGGCTTGCAACAGGGAGGTGGGACTGAGTCCTGTTGGGTCTTGTGGACAAGATGTGTGCACAGCGAGCGCTGCTGAGAGGCAGGGGAAGCCAGAGGTGGGAGCGAAAGAGGATGTCTCAGCCCGCTGCCCGGATGCCTTAGCTTCCTGGTGATTCTCCCTGTGAACGTTTCCCAGTATTCTCATCATCGCAATGGAAGTTCATCCTTCTACACAACAGACAAAATTACCCTTCATTCGTGTAAGTTGAACCTGTGGATTTATTGCTAAAAATTCATCCAGCAATCCTATGGCTCCCAGCGCCCGAGTTTGTGGGATACCTGGTACACTGGTAACTGGGAGCCAGTGTTGAGAATTCGGGTGGAACTCAGCCCGGCAGGTGAACCACCTGCATGGTTGCCCAAGAAGGAACTGAGCACAGTCATGGAAATTTACCAATGGCGACATGGCGCCTGGGGGCTGCTCTCACTGCAGCAAACGAATGCCCTCGCGCACTAAGCCTCCCCTCCTCTTTCCACTGATCGGGCCTTGACATGTTGCACGAGCCCACCAGCCCACCAGCTTTCTGAGAGGCCCTTGTTCTTTCTTTCGTTTTGTCCTTCATTTATGTTCTTTTGTAGAACTGAAATATGCTCTTCTGCATCCTGCTTACCAGCCTGCAAAGTCCTCCTTCCTCATGGAGACTTGTCTTTGTGACTCTTCAGTCTTGGGCAGGCCCCTGAAGGGTTCCCCTGTCCCAGCTGCCGTGGCCAGTCCCTCCTTCTCCTGGCGTCCCCAGCACTGGGGACGTATCAGGTAGAGCGCTTACCTGCTGCTCTACAGCTATGCACCTGTCCTTCCCATCTCTACTGTGAACATCCCATAGATGGTGTCCACTGGGGCTGCTATAACCGAATACCATCAACCGGGCAGTTGAAACAGCTGTTTTGGAGGCTGGAAGTCCAAGCAAGGCGCCAACAGATTTGGTGTCTGGTGAGAACCTTCTGGTTCATAGATGGCCGGCTATTTGCTGTGTCCTGCCATAGTGGTAAAGAGGTAAAGAGCTCTCTGGGGGGTCTCTGGGACTCCACCCTCGTGACTTAATCACCTCCAAATGCCAGCACCCTGGGGACTGGGTTTCAGCATGTGAGTTTTGAGGGGGCACAAATATTCAGTCTATAGCAGATGGAGGGCATTTTCTTTCCTCTCCGTTTCCTTAGAGAATAGCATCGCCTTCAGCTGCATATAGACTTCCTGGTATGTTTTCCACACGGACGCCCAGGTGGTGGGGTGTCCAGACCCATATTGGTACTCCCAGCCCTCCAGCCTCCTTCCTGACTCTCCTCGACTGACCCCGAATTCTGGCCATAGTCAGCCTGCAGATTCTGGACCATGTGAGGACGTCCTAAACACCCTGGGAATACCCCTGTTCAGCCAGTGACACCGTCATGATGATCTACCCACCTTTTCACTCTGTCAGGGGTGATCAGATGTCCTGATCTGCCCAGGGCTTCCCTGGTTTCGAGACTGATAGGACCGAAGAAACATTGTGGTTCTGGGGCAAACCCAGATGTGTGGTCACCCTCAATTATTATTTTTTTAAGTTAACGTATTTACTTTGAGAGAGAGAGAGAGAGAGAGAGAGAGAGAGAGAGAGAGAGAGAGCATGAGGAGGAGAGGAGCAGAGAGAGAGGGAGAGAGAGAATCCCAAACAGGCTCCGTGCTGTCAGCGCAGAGCCCGACGTGGTGCTCAAACAAATGAACCGTGAGATCATGACCCGAGCCAAAATCAAGAGCCAGACGCTTCATTGACTGAGCCGCTCAGGTGCCCCGGTCACCCTCAGTTATGTTGTGCGTTTTTCCATGGCATGGGCTCCGTCTCCCTCATTTCTAATCTCTGCGAGTAGAGTGGCACTAAGGCAGAGGAAATGCTCAGTGAATGTTTGCAGAAAGAAAGAGTGAATGGATTAATTGCAAAAGGCTGAACATCAGCGAGGAAAAACAAACACACAAACGATGCAAGCTGCTGACTATGGGGGAGGCTTTCCCTGCAGCCCCCAGCGCAGCTGGGGCTGGCGCTGGGACCCAGAGGCATGCATTTCGACGCTAATGACTAGATGGCAGTGTACGATTCCCAGGGAACGGGGAGCATGATGCTGAGTAAGCTGCCCACTTTTGAATCTATTGCATTTTAAGTGGGAAGCCAGAGGACGGAGCAAGATGCTCTGAGGACACAGGCTAAGCCTGCTTCCAGCTCCTAGTTGACTCTGTAACTCACTCCTTGCCTGCTATCGATTTCGTTTATGTCACTCCCAGATTTGTGGCCATATCCTTTCAACAGATAGTTTGCAATTCAGCCGTGGGCCTTGTAACCATAAACATCTCTATTTCATCGTCGATTTTTCCAGCCTCTTGGTTCGGGCTATGGATCCGACAACACAGTGTGTTATGGGAGGGGTTTGAGGATAATGCCTCGCCATGCCTGGACCCATCTGCACAACGGTATGTCATTTCCACCATTTGCCAGATGAACGGTTTGCTGGATTGTCTCCTGGTGCCTGTTCTGTGCAAGAAGCCGTCTTTGGCTGTGCCCCCCTCCCCTGGGATCATCAAACAGTTAAGCGCTCCTGGCCCAGGCCGGATGGGGATCTGAGCCACCCAGATGAGCTGTGGGGGAGTACGGAGCCCTAGGGGCAGGGTCATGGAGGTGGTGTGGGAGGCAAACATCAGCTCGGGAAAGCACGCGATGAAGTCATGTGTCTGAGGTGCCTGGCGGAGGATGAATCTAGAATGGGGAGATGGGGGAGGGATTAGGGAAATAATGTGCAAGTGGGGAGGTGGGGCACGGAAGGCGGGAAGCGGGACCTGGAGAGACTCCCTGAGCTGAAGACAGGAGTCCGAATAGTCGTTCCTCCCAGCCAGGCAGTCAGAGGATGCCAGCTTCAGTTCCGTCTCAAACCCTTTGGCAAACCACCGACTGTCATTAAGCCTCAGTTCCTCAGCTATAAAATGAGGCTGAGAATCATGCATTTCTGGCTGTGCGGGGGATAATTAAACAGCATGATGTGTGCAGGCCAAGGAGCACCAGCTTGGTGGTGTTTGTGTGCCGTGGCTCCTTCAAGAAACTCTTTGGCTGACTTAGGGGCTTAGAAACGTACTTTGCACCTGCAAAGAGGCTCCTACTGCAAAGCACACCAGTTTCCTGCTCTCGGGGGCCGGCAGCTCAGGAGGCAGGGTAAGAAAAATATGCAATGAAAGCTAACACGTGTGAACCACCAGTCGCTAAAAGTACAGCTAAAATGCCATGGGATTTCAGAGGGAGAGATTTTTTTTTTTCTTTTGTGTTCCAGCTGGTGAAGTCTTCACAGAATAGTCCGTGGGGTCTCTGGAGAGCTAATAATTGGACCAGGGGTTCTCAACTTGGCCAGCACGGGTGGAACTCTTTGATGTTAAACATGTCTGCCCCCCACCTCGGCCCCCCCCCGACACCACGGCGGAGGTGGTGTCGTGGGCCAAGGAAGCAGGGCTCCTACGTGGCTCTGTGGCCCGCTGGGAATGACAACATGGGTTGGGCCACATGGAAAAGAGGCAGGAAAAGGGCTCTGGTGGGAATTTGAGGGCATCCACAGCCAAGAGGTAGTGGCTGGGTTTGGGTGCAGGTAACTGGCAGTTAGGGAGAAGGACGTGTAGGTCGGGGCCACACTTCGGCCTCTGTGAAAGTTGTGCAAAGGGGTGTGAATGCCCGCTGGTGGTCTTTGAGCAGGGGAGTCATCTCTTAGACCCCAACCTTTAGAAAGTCCCACCTGGAAGCAGAGAGTACATTTTCGAGGCTTTGGCCATGTTGCAGGTGAGGCACGAAGAAGGTATTAGTGGGGGTGGATACAGGAACCAGAGGTCCTTTTGCAGAAGCGGTTTGGACAAGCTCTTACTTGTCCATTCAAGTCACAGATTTCAACTGTAGCTTAGCCAGCCTTCGGCAGACTGGGGGCCTCTGCATGCTTAGAATAGCACAAAGTTATCATCTCACAGTTCTGAGGTTAGAAGCCTGAAATGGGTCTTACCTGACTCACATCAAGGTGTTGGCAGGGCCACATTCCTTCTGGAGGTTCCTAGGGGAGCCTGGTTTCCTTCCTTTCCTCCGCTTCCAGAAGCTGACTCCACCTTCAAAGTCAGCAATGGCTGCTTGAGTGCTTCTCATGCTGGGTCACTCTGAGGCTGACTCTTCTGTCTCTCCCCTTCCCACTTAAAGGATCCTTGAATTACACTGGCCCCAACAGGATAAAGCTGGATCATCTTATCCCATGGTCAACTGATAGTCAACCTTAATTCCATCTGCAATCAAGCTTCACCCTTGCCAGGCTACATGATACATTCACAGGCTCCACGGGTTAGGAAGGGGTTATCTTTGGTGATGGCAGAGGGGAGGCTGGGCATTATTCTGCCTCCCACATATAGTACCGAGGAAAGTCAGATAAACAGATAAACAAAAGAAGCAAAATATATGCATTGCTGTGCACATATGCATCTATGTACACCCATAATTTTACACTGAGGAATGTGACAGTCACCAGTAGCAGAGAAGATGTGATGGAGAATAAAATTGAGACCCAGAGACAGTCAGTCTACTGGAAGAGATGATAGCCATGTCGAGGACAGAGGAGAAACCTGTTCCCAGGATGGAGGCAGAACCTTCCACCTCATGGTGATGCCCAGGGCATGGCTTGGGAAGCCAGAACTTCTCGTGTGAGCACTCTTGGGCAATCAACTTAGACTCTCTGCTCCTCCAGTTTCTCGTCTCTGGGAAAATAGACTAATGATTTATCTATACACGATTGTTTTGAGGACTGAATGATGTAGCATGTTTTACAAAACAGCTAGTGTCTCTGCTGACTCCCCAAAACCCAGACTAAGAGCTTCTGTACAGAGAAGGTCGTCAGTAAATACTTGCCGAATAAAAGAATTCATATTGATTTTTCTGCTGGCTCAACAGGGATATTACTTTTGGATATTTTTCAGTCTATTTTCACGTTCTGACTTTTTTTGTTTTGTTTTTGTGTTTTGGGCCCAGGAGACTTCACGCTCATTAGAGAGAAGACATACCTGTTAAATCAATAAACTAGTTTCTCCAGTTTGACTGTCAAGTAGATTTTTTGTTTGTGTGAACCTATATCAGGATAGTCCGATTGTAAATCCGGCTTCGGGGGGGACACACAAGAGCTGTGGTACAAGGAGGGAGAGAGAGGAGTTCTTGAGGCCGCCGAGCATCCAAGAATGGGAGCTGGAGGCTGCATAGCACAGCGCCCCTTGCGGAAGTACAGAGTGTTGCACCCGAGCTGCAAGAGAGTGAGCCTTGCTGCTTCCCAGCGGGAGGTGGAGGGGGTGCAGTGCAGGCTCTGGGCCTCCGGGCCCACCCCTGAAGCTGTGCAAGGTGGCAGGGAGGAAGGGGGCAAGCCCCTTCGGAAAGCCTCGTTTTTCATCCACTACTTGGGATTGTGCCTCGGCAGGTGGATGGGTTTTAGAGACAGAGAGATTGATGGCACAGATAATACAGCCATTCGGATCGAAGGGACTTTGGTGCAAGTGCCCGATGCAGTCAGTTCAGGGCAACACTTCTCAAACTTGAGGGAACATCCGCATCTCCCTGAGCGTGCTCCAAACCCTTTAACACGCAGATGGCTGCGCCCCGCGCAGTTTCTGAATCTGGGTGGGGTGGAAGAATTCGCTCTTCTGACAGCTTCTCAGATGCTGCTGGGGCTGGTGTTCTGGCAGCCACTTCTGGGAGCCGATGCCGTGAGCGAACACTGCAGAGCAGGGAACCGTTGGCACCTCTGGCAGCAGGTGGTGTCCCTTCAGATCCCTCGGCTTCCCGTGTCAGCCAAAGGACCTGGAAGTCCTCGTGTGCTCCATCAGACGTGCTGAGAATGCCGTGGCCCAGCCAGCCTTGGGCTTAGGATTAAGGGGACTCCGCAGGCACAGGGTTTGAGGGTGGATCCTGCAGGCAGTCATCCCAAGAATGGACACTGCTCAAGGAGCAGGAAACCAAGTGAGAGGGCATTTTAAGCAAAGAATCTGAGATTTAGCTAAGAAAGGTGTTTCCATTTTGTAAACCGGCCTCAGCTTCGTGACGGGTACCAAAACATGTTGAACTTTATGTTTTACGCACACTTCAGTAGATGGGAAATTATGTGGACAGTGGGTCATAAATGAAATGTAAAAACAAACATTTTCACTGTACACAGTTTGAGTATACTACCTGTAAATTTGGGGTCTCAATGCTTTTCTTCACTTGTTATCTTCTGCGCCTTTGATTGTAAGCTCTTTGAGGACAGGGGCTTGTCTCGTCTTACTCATCTCAGTGCCCCATCCTGTTTGGCGCTAAGCGCTCAGCAGATATTTGATAAATGAATACATAAACCAAAGAAGGATCGAAGTGTGGTAGCAATGGCCAACAATGATATGAAGGGGTGTAAAGACACAGTACACAGTCTTTAATTTTTTTTCCAGTAAAATCAAAGTTATGTAGACAGGGCGATATTATAATGTTAACAGTGAGATCCAGAACTCAGTATGTTCCCAATTTGCAAAGGGAGTACTCTGAGAAAAGCACATCAAATGGAGGCAGTAACTCTGGGAAGGGGGTTTGAGGTCATGTTTATTTTCTTTTTTATGCTTTTCTGTTTTTCCTAAATTCACCTACTTAGTGTTGGCACAGGCTCTTGGATGAAAAAATGCGATGCAAGTAAGTGCACATGAATATTGGCCAACATGCCCCTATTAAAGAAACATTACTGTAAATGAAAGTTATTGCTTTAAGGAATGTAGCCACGAGAGCCGCAGTGATCAGAGCATGGGAAAGTGGGAATATAATTTAAAGGACCCAGCAAACCGTGGCTGCATTACACGAGCCAATGCCGGGGATGGGAAATAAAAGAGTTCCAAGTGTTGTTCTTGTCACCTGGAGAGCCCGTGCCTCCCCCAGTCCTGGCACGTCAGGGTGCAGGAAGCTGACAATGCGGGTGGGTGTCCAGGGTAATCGTGGAGGGATCACCTCATCCACAGTCATGATCTTCCCATCTCAAACACAGACGGGGTGTCCTCTCTGCGGCTGGTGCGGAGGGAATGGATGTGGCAATTCTTTAGAGACTTCGCCTTGCTTTCCTTACAGAGGCATGGGCACGTTGGGAATATAGATAGGAATGTATGCTATATAGATGTGATACAGATGTACCTGTGGCTCTCGATACAGATGCGGATGTGGATGTAGGTACAGATGCGGATATCGACATAGACACAGATGAACATGTGGATCTAGATAGAGATGTAGAGAGTACATGCGGGTCTAGATGTGGAGTGCACGAGGGTCTAGATATCCCATGATCTGTCCTGGCGATGCGTCTCCCTCCTCCTCTCCCTGCTCTTGACTTACATTTTTTTTTTCTGTTTTGCGCAAACGCCATGCTATGTCTTGTCTGCTTGCTTTTTCTTATACTGTTTCCTCCTCCCGGAAGACCCTTCTCTTCGTGTACAGGCCAGGCTCTTCAAGAATGCACCCATGAGTCAGGGAAATTTTCCTATGCTCTTGGGGCAGATGGGGCGGTGCCCTCTGCAGGGTCACGGGTCCCGGCATTTTTCTCTGCCTTGACACATGTCACACAGGGAGATCGGGCCTTTTTGGTTAGGAGGGACGTAGAAGAACATAGTAAAGTATTTCTCGAACCAGTGTCCCAGTGTCTGGACATTGCTAACTTCCACCTGATCACAGCCAGGAGGTTTTAGTGGCCGCATGTGGATTTGTGTTTATGTTTGAATGGGTGCCATTGAATTCTTTCACTGTCCCCAGCTGATGGGAGAAGCACGAGATGGATTAACTCGTGAGTGATGTGCTTTCCCCCGGTGGTGGCCCGATGGCACCATGACACGCCACAGTAATGCATTTCACGGTCGCTGGGATACAGGAAAATGGTAGGAGGCCTGAGTCATGGCAGGTGCTTGGCTCACAGATATACAGTTGCAATTTACTATTCCCAAACCACATCCCTGCCTCATTTACGTATTATATTACCTTGGTGATGTGGTTCGTGTATTACTTGTAGATGTGTTCCATGTGATATTTTCATGGGACCTAAAGGAATTTATACTTGGCATTACGTCTTTAGATGATGAATATTATTACAAAATGAGTCACGCTTTGAGGAGAAGGCTGTGGGAGAGCCTCTCTTTGCCTGTCAAAGAAACGTTTGGGAAACACAGACCAGGTGGTCGGTCAAGCACGTGGGTTCCTCAATTAAGTGTTCGCCTCTTGATTTTGGCTCAGGTCACGATCTCACGGTTCATGCGTTTGTGTTCTGCATCTGGCTCTGTGCTGAGGGGGCAGGACCTGCTTGGGATTCTCTTTCTCTGTCTCTCTGCCCCTCCCCTGCTCTCTCTTTCAAAATAAATAAACTTAAAGAAGAAGATTAAATGTGATAATCCCTGTAAAGCGTGCAGTACAGGGAAGTCGCACTGGTTAAAAACTGGTTGAAAACGAAATCTATGTGATTATTCCCATTATGAATCAACTCCCAGGTGGGTGCCGTAGTGTAAACAATTCATTAAGGTACAATCTTTTTCTCCTCTGTAGTTCTTCAAAAAGAGGCCTCCTGCATAAGGGTTTAGTGGTTCTTGAGTCAGTCTGGGATGAACCAGAAACTATGTCAACAGCTCTGTCTTTCAACCCTTGGACCTTTCGCTGAAGCCACCAGCGCCACCTGGAACCCAAAATGGATTCCAGAATCTCCTTTGCTGCTCATCAGACCCGGTTCTTTTCTTTGAGAAAATGCTTCTTTTGCTTTAGGGGTGGCTGCCCGGTGCGTCCCTAAATCCTAGCTTGACTTAAACCCGTCCCCATCCACCCTCTCTGTATTAAGTCAACGTTTCTCACTGTAGATTTTTGTGTTAATCCCCACATTCACCCGGCCTGCGGGCTCCTACTTGGGGCAGAACGTGTTGTATCAACTTGCTTCCACCAGTGTGCCGCCCAGGGAGTTGTCCTCACCTTATCCTGGTTCTGTGGACAAATCTTCTAAGTGATGAATGTATGTCCACGAGACCTTTTGCTGTTTTCTGATGCATGGAGCCTCTTGGCACCCGAATGCCATCCAGACTTGTCCAACTTGGAGGTTCCTTCCACTCGTTGACCCCCTGGGAATTTCTAAAGCACTCGTCAGAACCTGCTCTAAAATATATCTTTGTTCCAGGGGACACGTCTTGGGCCAGACTAACTGCCGCCCCCTCTCCAACTGCCCGAAATTTCCTTTAGTGCGAGTCTGACTTGCTCCAAAGTCTGAAAACAGTAAAACTCCTTGCAGAGAAGACCAGTGAGAGGCACCATAGGGGATTAGGGCCTGGACATGGCCGTGTTCTTTCAGGGTGAGATGCGGAAGCAATTTTTCTGGTGACAGGCTCATCCTTAGCGCAGATGATTGATAGATGACACAGACCTGAACAGTCATCTTAACAAATGGAAGCGCATGTGAGTTAAACCCACGTGCAGATGTGCAACAACACCGGGGAATGGGGAAGACAGAAGTGACAATTGAAGACGTAGTGAGGTAGTATTTTGTGCTCCTTCTCTCGGCACAGAGAAAAGTCCAGAAATGTCAATTCTGGGAGAGGGTGTGAAACCGCAAAGGCTCTCACCCGTGGCCGGTGCATTGACCCCCGGAACCATTTCTCTGGGAAATGAGTGGGTCTTACTTCCTCGAGTAAAATATTCACACACCTGATCACCTGTGACCTCTGGCAGGTTACCTCGCTACCCTGAATTTCAATTTCTACCTTCGAGTCGGAAATCAGTCAATAGACTCTTAAGATTTGCTCTGAAGGCAGTACAGGACATCCACAGAGTGACCGTGCGAGCCAGAGCCAGCAAAGCCATCTTCATGCTCACTCAGGAAAAATATGATTCTTTCGTGACATCTGGGAAATTTTGTGAAAATGTTAAAAACGCTCTCACTACAAGGTATTTATCCAAAGGGTACAAAAATGTTGATTCGAAGGGGCACACGCACCCCAGTGTTTCTAGCAGCGCTATCAACAATCGCCAAATTATGGAAAGAGTCTAAATGTCCATCAATTGATGAATGGATAAAGAAGATGTGGTGGATATAGATAGATATAGATGCAGATGTAGATACAGATATAAGTATAGATATAGACATAGATATACACAATGGACTATTACTCGTAGATGAAAAAGAATCAAATCTTGCCATTTGCAACAACATGGATGGAACTAGAGTGTATTATGCTAAGCGGAATAAGACAGGCAGAGAAAGACAAATACCATATGATTTCACTCCTCTGTGGAATTTAAGAAGCGACAGATGAACATTAGGGAAGAGAAGGAAAAATAAGACAAAAACAGTGAGGGAGGCAAACCGTAAGAGATGCTTACACACAGAGAACAAACTGAGGATTGCTGGAGGGGGTAGTGGGGGCGGTTATACGGGGGATGGGCCTTAAGGAAGGCACCTGTTGGGGTGAACGCTGGGTGTTATATGTAAGAGATGAATCACTGGGTTCTACTCCTGAAGCCAAGACTACACTGTACGTTAAGTAACTTGAATTAAGATAATTAAATAAATAAATAAATAAATAAATAAATAAATAAATAAAATTGTGAACTAACTTGAATTAAGATAAATAAATATATAAATAAATAAATAAAATTGTGAACTAACTTGAATTAATATAAATAAATAAATAAAATTGTGAACTTGAATTAAGATAAATAAATAAATAAATAATTGTTAACTAACTTGAATTAAGATAAATAAATAAAATTGTTAACTAACTTGAATTAAGATAAATAAATAATAAATAAATAAATAAAATTGTGAACTAACTTGAATTAATATAAATAAATAAATAAAATTGTGAACTTGAATTAAGATAAATAAATAAATAAATAATTGTTAACTAATTTGAATAAGATAAATAAATAAATAGAATTGTTAACTAACTTGAATTAAGATAAATAAAAAATAAATAAATAAATAAAACTGTGAACTTGAATTAAGATAAATAAATAAATAAAAAATTGTTAATTTGAATTAAGATAAATAAATAAATAAAATTTTTAACGAACTTGAATTAAGATAAATAAATAAATGAATAAAACTGTGAACTAACGAATTAAGATAAATAAATACATAAATAAATAAAATTGTGAATTAACT
>NC_064816.1:61398343-61417612 GCF_023721935.1 Panthera uncia | reverse complement strand
GAATTAAGATAAATAAATACATAAATAAATAAAATTGTGAATTAACTTGAATTAAGATAAATAAATACATAAATAAATAAAATTGTGAATTAACTTGAATTAAGATAAATAAATAAATAAATAAATAAATAAAATTGTGAACTAACTTGAATTAAGACAAATAAATACATAAATAAATAAACAAAATTGGGAACTAACTGGAATTAAGATAAATAAATAAAACTGTGAACTTGAATTAAGATAAATAAATAAATAATTGTTAACTAATTTGAATTAAGATAAATAAATAAATAAAATTGTTAACTAACTTGAATTAACATAAATAAATAAATAAATAAATAAATAAATAAATAAAATTGTGAACTTGAATTAAGATAAATAAATAAATAAAAAATTTGTTAACTAACTTGAATTAAGATAAATAAATAAATAAAATAAATTGTAAAAAATGCTCTCACTGTTGGTTATAAATAATAAAGAACAGTGAAATGAATGTTTTCTAGCACACTGGAATTTAACCATTAGGAACACTGAAAGTGAGTGTTTTCTGTCTTTGTTAAGCATGTGTTAAGAGGGGTTTGGATGGCATTTCCCTCTCCTTCTCTTGGCGTAGCTCAGGACAGGGAACCAACATCTTTTCTGGGCCTCAGCAAACTGCCTGTGCTTCCTATGTTTGGGTCAGCTCCCAGCACTTTTTCCTCTGTGCTGGCCGTGTTTTGAAGTACCTCTGCACGCACCTTCGGTGGGAAGACTGTTCCAGGCCTCATTCCTTCCGCGACACCCACAACCTCTTCGTCACAACCACCATCTTGGTTTGTAAGGAGAAGATGCCACAGCTCTCCCCCCACCCCAGGGGCACATCTGCCAAATGGCAATGCTGTGCACGGTCCCTCCTCTGCTGTCTCTTCCTCCCTCACCCCAAGGTTAACTTTCCCTTCCAGCACCTTCATTGCTCATCACTTGGCCACGCTGTCCCCCTTCCTGAATGATTCTGTCTTCTGGTCACCTGTTTTGGTAACACGTCAGGCTCATCATCACGGGAGACACAGGGGCACCACCGGGACTCTTTTCTGTCTCTGCACCCAGGAGGCTGGCTCCTGTCCCCAGTGCTGTGTGTGACATCCAGGCCGACCATAGATAGTTGCACAGGCCTGCAGGAGAGGCCCCTGCCCATGTCAGGCTGGAGGCTCAGCCTATGGAGCTGAGATGTTGGCAGAACAGAAGGAGAATGGAGAATGCATTTATCCTAATGTCCTCATTTTAGAGGGGGAGTCTCGGGGGTCAGGGGATTCATGACTGAGGACCCCAGCACTGTGCCTGGAACAGCGTCAGGAGTCCATCGCAGAGCAGCCTTTGCTGAACGTGCCCAGCAGGAGGGGAGTTAGGATGTAGGGGAAAATCCAAATCTGCCACTCGACACCATGTCTGGGGACCCCTTGCCGTCCACTCTCGAGGAGACTCCCTTTCTGTGGGCGGTGCCGTTTGGATCCCTGATGAAGGATCAATTACTAAACTTGCCTCACCAGGGAATTTTCTTGCAAGCGTCTTCCACTTTGAGAAAACCTGATTCGGTGGAGTTCCCGGGCTCACACATAGGCATGCACCCTGTTGTAACACTTGCTGGCTGACCACTGCTTTGCCTAAGTCTCTAACTCTTGTTTCTCTCTCTCTCTCTCTCTCTCTTTGTAAAATGAACAAATCTCTTCTAAAATAGCTAATGCTGACTTACTTTTGATGAGAAGTTAATTATTTAAATTCTGTAAAAAAAGGAGCAAATGTAATCCAACGGAAGATTGGATAGGCTATGCAACAAATGGTGCTGGTCTAAAATCAAAACAAAACAAAAACAGAAAACCCTCCCCAAAGCAAAACCAAAACAAAACCCCCAAAACCAAACCAAAACAAAACCCAAAAAACTAAAACCAAAACAAAACACATAGTGCTGGAAGATCTGGACATTCACACTCAAGACAGCGACTCGAGACAGAGACCTTAATTTACCCCCCACATTAACTCAGTATAGATGACAGATCTCAACGTCAAATGTGTGTCTCTAAAACTTCGTGATCCATCAAAGAAGAAATTGGCAAGTTAGACTTCATTAATATTAAAACTTCTGCTTGGTGGACGACACTGCTAAGAGCATGAGAGCTCAAGCCACGGGATGGTAGAAATTCTTGGCAAAACACATAGCTGCTAGAGAACTGGTGTCCAAAATATCTTTTAAAAAACTCTTAAAACTCGGGGCACCTGGGTCGCTCAGTCACTTAAGTGGCTGACTCTTGATCTCAGTTCAGGTCTTGGTCTCAAGGTTGTGAGTTCAAGCCCCACGTTGGGCTCCCTGCTGGAGTGGAGGCTACTTCGAAAAAATTATTAAAAATCTCTTAAAACTCAACAATAAGAAAACAAACAAAAACAAAACAAAGGGGGGGGGTCAAAAGATCTGAACAGACATCCCATCAAAGAAGATGACACCATAAGTACAGGAAAAGATGCCCCACATCCTATCTCCTTAGGGAAAGACAAATTAAAACAACAATGAGATGCCATCACTGTGCTGTTAGGATGGCCCAGATCCAGAACACTGACAAAGCCAAACTCTGGCAGGAATGTGGAGGAACAGGAACTCTCATTCATTGCTGGTGGGAATGCAAAATGGTGGACAGTTTGGTGATTTCTTACAAAATTAAACGTACTCTGACCATAGGATCCAGCAACCTTGCTCCTTGGTATTTACCCAAATGAACTGAAAACGTATGTCCAAGCATACCAAAAAAAAAAAAAAAAAAAAAAAAAAAAAAAAAAAAAATGTACATGGATGTTTACAGCTGCTTTATTCATAATGGCCCAAACTCAGAACAACCAAGATGTCCTTCAGTAGGAGAATGGATAATACACTGTGGTACATCCAGACAATGGAATATTATTTGGTGCTTAAAAGAAATGAGCTACCAAGCTACGGAAGGGTGTGGAGGAACCAAAAATGCATATTACTAAGTGAAAGAAGCTGAAGAATCTAACACTCTAGAAAAAGCAAAACTATAGAGACCACAAAAAGATCAGCAGTTGGGGTGCCTGGGTGGCTCAGTCGGTTAAGCGTCTGACTTCGGCTCGGGTCATGATCTCGTGGTCCGTGAGTTTGAGCCCCACATCGGGCTCTGTGCTGACAGCTCAGAGCTTGGAGCCTGCTTCAGATTCTGTGTCTCCCTCTCTCTCTGCCCCTCCCCTGTTCATGCTCTGTCTCTATCTGTCTCAAAAATAAATAAACATTAAAAAAAAAAGATCAGCGGTTACCTGAGTTTGGGGGTTGAGGAGGGAAAAATAGGCAGGCCACAAAGTATTTTTAGGCAGTGATCCTATTCTGTACAATATTGTAATGGAGGATACATGCCCCATCCACCTGTCCAAATAAAGGGCTAACATTTGGGAACATCCAAGAACAGAATCCCACCTTACTCTCACTCGTGTGTGGCTCCTTCTGAGAGTTTACATTCACGTTTGTGTGGGACACAGATGCTGACCGGTTGGCAAAGACGCTTGGATGACAGAACCCTATTAATAATTCCAATCACTCTTCTCAATTGATCTCCTGTCCACAACTTCCTTAATTATAACTTTTATTGGGTAAGGTTCTCAAGGAAAAGCAAAAGGGAGCAGTTTGCACTTGAACTAGCAAATGTCATGTTGGCAGAGATGATTTATGATGAAAATTTCCAATGGAAATGTCCTCTGCCTATGTAATGCATCACCCAGCGTTGGCCAGTTAAACGCTGCGGTTTAAACTCGTGAGGTGAAGAGACACTGAGGCGCCCCATGTATACGTGGGGTGCACCAGTGCACGGTGGTAAGGTGCAAGGGTGGTCATCCGGATGAAGACCCAACAAACATCTATCTGCTGAGGGCTTGGTGTACATCAGTGATTAGCTAGATACATCTGCTTACATGCTCTTGCTTAGGCTTCAGGATAGGTCTGCGAGGGAAATATTACTACTCGCGTTTTGTCAGTGAGAATAAAGGCAGGGGACTTCTCCCCCGACCCGTCGTAACTTACCCAAAGCCGCATGCCTTCAAACGCAGGTGAAGAGAAGATTCAAGTACTGTTCCTGCCTCTCTTTCAACAGGCAGATATAGGCTTAACTGGCAATATGGGATTTCTTTTCCTCAGATTCTTGACAGGGAACGTAAGCCCCAACTCCCTGCCATGTGTTTCCTATTTCACAGGCAAGTGTACATGTCCGCGTTCGTGGATAGCGGTCTGAAGAACATTCCGTTCCCCGTTCATCCAGCTACTTCCAGTTGACTCTTGGCTTCAGCCAGAACACCAGTGGATGGCATGTTCTGGACACAGGAAGTGGCTCCTCTCTCACACTGGATAGTTCTTTATTATTATTATTATTTTTTAACATTTTTTCACTTTTGAGAGACAGAGCGTGAGCAGGGAGGGGCAGAGAGAGGGGGAGACACAGAATCCAAAGCAGGCTCCAGGCTCCGAGCTGTCAGCACAGAGGGGCTCCAACCCACGAACCGTGAGGTGCCCCTCAAACTGGATAGTTCTATTTGCCCCTTTGTTTGTATCAGCTGACGGCACGGCAGATCACTGAAATAGGGCACTGCATGAAGCCCGCTGCTAGGTTCACAGTTGAGATATTGTTGAGGATGTTGTTTACTACGTAGCATGGGTTCCATTTGAGTTGTAAGAAGTCAGCTGGAGACTGGTGTCTAGAAGCTGGCAGTTTGGGGCAAGGTGAGAGGTACATGCAGAGAGACCCAGGTGTCCAGATATCTCTTTACAATTGCTGGGGACGGGGAGGTGGGGGCCACGGCCCCAAAGCAACGTGGTTACTGGAGAGAAATCAAGGAACACTCAGTCATGGAGGGAAATAGAAAGACTTGGGCTCTGAAATTGATGCAAGACTGAGTGATAAAAAACACAGGGTTTTGGGGTGTTTGGGTAGCTCCATCGGTTAAGCGTCTGACTTCAGCTCAGGTCATGATCTCACAGATCATGGGTTTGAGCCCAGCGTCGGGCTCTGTGCTGACAGCTCAGATTCTGTGTCTCCCTCTCTCTGCCCCTCCCCCGCTCGTGCTCTATCTCTCTCTCTCAAAAATAAATAAACATTGAAAAAAAAAACAAAAAACAGATGGGTTTTTCTAAGTCAGACAGCCCGAGGTCAACCCAAGTGACTTGAATTTTCTGAGCTTCAGCTTCCTCTATTACATGGGGATAAATCTCCAATACACAGGACTGTCTTGAGGATTAAATGAGATAATGCACGCGAGGCATCTAGAATGGCTATTGGTACATTGCCGAGGCTCAAAACCATGGTAAGAATCACTGGTAGCACCACGTGGACTTGGCTGGACGTATGAGTCTGGGTACTGGAGCAGAAAATCAGAATGCATGCCCGCTTGGGCGGACTCTCCCCTTGGCCTTGGGGGACTACGTCTCCTGAACCGCGTTGCAGGTCAGAACACGGTTCTGGATACTTACACACACCTCTTCTAACACGTCCTTCTGCTGCTTCTTGGAACTCCCCCTCAGTCAAGTTCAACTGTGAACAGCAGCCATAGAATGCCATCCCTCGGAGGACAGCAGGCAAGACCTCCGAGAAACTTCTGTGTCCGGTCACAAGTTGCAATTAGAAAAGCCAAAAAGCAAAAAAAAAAAAAAAAAAAAAAAAAAAAAAAAAAAAAAAAAAAAAAAATCTGGTTCCCTTTGTGATGTAGCTCCTGACCGCAATAACATTTCTTGGGGGTCCTTGTATTTTTCAGATTACTTCCTCTGTGTGGACTCTCTCTCCTGTTTGTGATTTACCTAAATCTTTCCTAAGCTAGGATCTGGAAAAAGACGTTCCTTTAAATAATTGAATTCCTTTGCCGCCGTACAGTTTCCATTTATTGCCTGAGAAATCTGACCGTATGGATTTTCCTCAGAAGAAAAACTAATTAGTTGGTCTGAGGTTTCTTTTTTTTTTTTTTTTTTTAAATTATGGGCAGTCTCGTTCGAAAAAGAGACCATACAGTAAAAGACATCCTGCTGGAGGAGAGAGAGTGAAATTGAGTGTTCTCTTTCCTTTGTGTCCCCAAGAAAGAAAGAAGGGAATTGGGGTTGAGTAATTGCCTCCTCTTTAACAGCAGCTGCAGAGATAATTTCACGTACATGCTCTCGATTTTGGGTCACAGTCTTCTGCAAAGCACTGATCCTAATTTGCATTTTCTAGATGAGGAACCAGGTTCCTAAGAGCCACGAATTAGGCTGTGGAGGAACAAGTCTTCAAATCCTTGAAGACAGGTCTGGTTTGATTTAAAAACATGTTCATTTCTATTTATATCTGTCGAAAACAAATTAATACAGGATCCTGTGATGTTATGAAAATTTTCACTCAAACACATTTCTGTGAAGCTTCTGTTGATTGTGGGGCTCAGTGGGGTTTGGGAGAAGTGAAAACTTTACTCTCTGCCTTCCAGATAGCTGCTGTTTCTGCTTGATTGCGATCATTTTCCTGTTTTCAGCAGAACACTAGGCTCAATTACGGGTTTTATGAAACTCTGTAATCATTTTAGTGATCTGAGATGCTGGGGCTCCACGTCACCTTCCCAGATGCCAGGATATAGTGGTGTTCGGGGTATAGGCTAAGCTGAAGGGGTGCTCTCCACTGGGGGTCATGCCCATTCAGACAATATTGTGTAGAAGGAGGTCTGTGTGTGTGTGTGAGGGGGCTCCATGCATAAGCAGGTCTACATGGGGGGGGTCTGTGCATACGGGTGTGTGTGTGTGGGGTGTGTGCCTGAGGGGGTGTCTATGCACAATGAGGTCTGCATGTGGGTGTCCGTGTGTAAGCAGGTCTTCATGGGGGGTGTCTTTGCATAAGCAGGTCTGCGTTGGGTATCTGTGCATAAGGAGGTCTGCATGGCGGGGGGTGTCTGTGCATAAGCAGGTCTGCGTGGAGGGGTCTATGCCTAAAGAGGCTTGCATATGGTGTCTGTGCATAAGGGGGTGTGTTGGGTCTGTGTGTGATGAGGTCTGCTGGGAGGGGTCTGTGCCAAAGCGGGTCTGCATGTGGGGTCTGTGTGCAAGGATATACGTATACAAAGGCAAGTCCGCTTTGTTGGTAGGAGGACCAGAGACTTTTAGAAGCAAAGCAGGGACCCCGTCAAAATTTACCTTGTTGGGGGGGCATCAGAATTCAATTTTGGGGAAAACTGGCTGGAAATAAGCATAAGAGCGATTCATTTATATTACATATCAAGAGGAAGATCCCTTACTGAGATCCTGTATCACTAAGGGGCTTCTCCCTGCCCTGAGGGTCGGAGAGGACTTCATTGACACTCAGGAGTGAACGTGAAACTCATGCTCCTTCCCTTATGCTCCACTGGGCTAAGTGGTGTGTCCTTGGAGACCTGTCCAGCCCCGGGAGGAGCCAAGGATGCTTAGGACAGCAGGTGTAGTCGGCGGCAGCTCGCACAGTTGCGTTGGTAAACTTCAACTCATGGGGGGTGGTGAGGGAGGTGGGAGGGGTGGTTTGAATGCTAGGTGCCACCCTGGATTGCCATGTGGGGGGAGTTCCCAGTGTGTCACATCACTAACTGCCGGGGGCGCAGACAACAGCTAGAAAGATTCAGCTCTCCGGCAGCTGAGGGTGTCTCCTTGCTGGGCAGACTCGTAGGGAGCTCAGCGCAGGGACCAGAGCACTTGTCCTTGGAAGTAACATTGACTCCACAGCCCATACGGGGCTCAGGCCCTAAGAAGGGGAGACTGCAAGTGGGGGCACATCTGCCCCTCCCTGAGATCGCCTCGGAGTCTTTGAGAAGTCTCATTAGCCTCAAGGAAGGGCTTGCTGTTGGAGAACCGGGAACACATGACTCAGCCTCGTGTGTGGCACCCCTTTCTTGGTCCTTTGGGGGAGGCTGGCGTCCCCTGGAATGTGTTTCTCTGCCCCCGCCATCTGTCTGCCTCCCTACTCCTCAGGCATCCTCAGTGACTTCTGTCTCCCGGAGCTGTTCACCTGACTCTGGTTCCCTGCCGTCGTCCCATCTCTTCATTGGCCTCCTGCCTGCTGCCAGTGGCTTTCTCAGCTCTGGACTCATTCCCGTTTCTCTGGTCTTGCTGACCTCAGACAGGCCTGCAATTCAGCGTCGAAGAGCTTTGAGTTTTTGTTTTTGTTTTTTTTTAATTCTGTTGAGGGAACAAGAAAATGCACGTGCGCGCCAATGAATTATTTTCCACAAACTTACTGCAATTAGCAAGCAGCTGCTGGGATGATCCTGGGATTTGGAATAATCACATGCATTTGGAGGGATACAGAGATTTCATCCTATGATGCCTTCCTCTTCCCAAACCCTCCTAACTCTGCTCTTGCATCACTGGACAAAGATTGTCAGAACAGATACCCCTCTGCCTGGTTCCCTGCTGCACTTGCTAATGACTCTGTTGGAGATACGGACCAAGTACGTGTAAGCCTGTGTCCTTGAACTTGCATGGCACAGACACGGGGGCCTTCCACAGTTACCATGTGACTTAAGAACATTACTCTTCAGGCCCCTGCCCTTCATGTCTGCAACTAAGGAGACTGAGGGCTCAGTCTGCAGCCTTTTAATTTTTTTAATATTTATTTAATTTTGAGAGAGAGAGCAGGAGAGGGGCAGAAAGAGAGGGCAAGGAAGAATCCCAAGGAGGCTCCACTCTGTCAGTGCAGAGCCCGATGCAGGACTGAAACCTCATGAACCACGAGATCATGACCTGAGCCGAGGTCAGACGCCTAACCGACCGAGCCACCCAGGTGCCCCTGGTCTGCATCCTTTTAACAAGCTTTCAAACAAAAAGCACAGAAAGGTTGACTGTGATTAAGTTTGGACCCTGGGTCTGTTATAATGACTCACTATCCATAAACAGACTGCCGGTCTCCATCACCCTGAGGCCTGTGGCAGCCCCCCACTCCAGGCCGTGCTGGGGGCACTGGGGCTGGTGGTGACGACTGTCTCCACCGTCTGTGCCCACTTCTCTTGGCCTGGATGTGTGCATGCTGAGGCCATCCTGTTGTTCATGCAGGTGTTGTCTGTTAGGACCTTCCTTCCCCTTCCCCTCCCCCTCTCCGCTCCAGTCTCACACTCAGGACCAGTGGCACTTTTCCACCTCTAAAATTAATTTCATGTTTGTTGTCCTGCTCAAGGAAGCTGTAAGCATCCACAGTGGCTAATTCTAGGAGCAGAGGGGTGGGAAATCAAACAACTTCGTCCTGGTTAAGGAGGTCATAGGGAACACATTACACTGCTTTCTGGCCCTGCAGAAAACAGCTGACCAGTATCTAGTTAAAGCATATTCAGGGCTTGGGTCCTGCCTGTGCTCATGAATTCCTTAGACCCTATTATCAGTGGAATATCTTATCTTGTTCTCCACCCTGCTTTCAGTGTCTGCTCTCCTGTCGTCTTGGGAACACCTTGTTTCTGTCCTCCTGATGGCTGTTGACAATCAGGGAAGGCAGCTACAATGTGTTTAAAATGCTTGCTTTAATTGCTCCCCTTTTCGGGGCCATTGTTTTAGCCCAATGGGTGTGGAAGATTTCCATGCCACAGAAAGGGGAGAAATTTTAACAGTGGCTCTTATTAAAAAGACTGACTGACTACTATCCATTGCTTAAGTAAGTCCCTTAACCACAAAGACATAGGAACAGGTAGAAAAAAGGGTTGAATGGAACCTGAATGGGTCCTTCTGGCCCTACGCATGTGAGGGGTCTTTGGCTTTGCAACCTTATGTGAGTGCCTCCTGCTGTAGTAACAGCTAGGAGGCTAGGTCTTTTTTCCCCATTGTGTAGGCCATTCATGGAAGAGATAAGAGAGATATTTGTGCCAGTATCAGTTAGCCCTGTAAATTGCTTTCATGAGCACAAGCAGGACCCATCCCCTAAATATACATTCACTGGATACTGGTCAGCTGTTTTCAGCAGGGCCAGAAAGCAGTGTAATGCGTTCCCTATAATCTCCTTAACCAGGACCTAGCTATTTGATTTCCCACTGAGAGGTGGGGGGGGGGGGGGGGGGGGGTGGGGGGGGTATAAGGTGGCCTGTAGGGAGTGGGGCCTGTGGAGATCCAGGGGCTCTAATGTGCCAAGTTGTATCCAAGTTGAGTTTGTTGAGTTTGCATTGAGGAGGAAACAAGACAAAACGGAAATAGAAACCCATTGCTGTGGACTGTATTGTGTCCCTTCAAAATGCTTACGTTTAGGCCATAATCCCCAATGTGACTGTATTTGGAGATGGGGCCTTTCCAGAGGTAACTAAGATTAAAAGAACCCGGGGTGCTTGGGTGGCTCAGTCGGTTAAGCATCCGAGTTGGGCTCAGGTCGTGATCTCCCGGTTCGTGAGTTCAAGTCCCACATCTGGCTCTCTGCTGTCAGTGCTGAGTCCACTCTGATCCTCTGTCTCCTTTGCTCTGCCCCTCCCCCACTTGCTAGCGCTCTGTCTCTCTCAAGATAAATAAATAAACTTAAAAAAAGATTAAATGAAGCCATAAGTGGGGGAGGCCCTCATCCAATGGTACAGGTGTCCTTAGAAGAAGAGGAAGAGATGGGGTGCCTGGGGGACTCAGTCGGTTAAGCATCCGACTTCAGCTCGGGTCATGATCTTACAGCTCGTGAATTCGAGCCCCACGTCGGGCTCTGTGCTGACAGCTCAGAGCCTGGAGCCTGCTTTGGATTCTGTAACTCATTCTCTCTCTCGGCCCCTCCCCTGCTCATGCTCTGTCTCTCTCTGTTTTTCAAAAAAAGAAATAAATGTTAAAAAAATTAAAAAAAAAAAAAAAAAAAAGAGAAAGAGATACCAGAAGGGTGCACAGAGAAAAGGCCACATGAGGACACAAAGAGAAGGCGGCCATATATTTGCCAAAGAAAGAGGCCTCAGGTGCCTTGATCTTGGACTTCTAGCCCCCAAACTGTGGAATGATCTGTTGTTTTTAAGCCACCTGGTCTGTGGCATTTTTCACAGCAGCCAAGCAAACCCATATACTTCTGGAATGGACCCTTGAGCAGGAGGCATATGCCTGAACCAGCCATCCTAACACCAGAGGACACAAAAGACACAATGCCTGATACACAGTAGACGTTTGAGGGGGGTTGGGGGATGCATATTTGGATGGATGAATGAATTACTTGGACACGAATTGTTCTACAGGTGGAAAGGCTCTCTCCAGGTATCACGTGACGTGCTTTCCCTCAAAAAATAAAAGGGTAGTGGGTTTTCTAATTAACATGGTACCTGGTACTTTATAGATAATCACTACAGGTGAGCTTACTCTGAATATGTTCTTTTCTTTTCTGAATATGTACTTTTCTATTTTTCTTTTATTTTTTCAATGTTTATTTATGTATTCTTGGGAGAGAGGGAGAAAAAGGAGGGGAGGGGCAGAGAGAGGGGGGATGGGGTCCCAAGCAGGCTCCACACTGTCAGCCTCGGGGGCCAATATGGGGCTTAAACTCACAACCCATAAGATCATGACTTGAGCTGAAAGCAAGAGTCAGATGTTCAACCAACTGAACCACCCAGGCGTCTGCCCCACTTTTGTATTTTTCAAAGATAGGCATTTTGTTAGGGCTGCCCTAACAAAATCAAGTTAATGAGTCTGACTCTCCTCACCCATCCCTGTGGGTTTTCTTCAGTTTCTTTGACAGTCAAAACTCAGAAACAGGAAGAAGTGAGTCACATTCTGTGGCTATGAAGGAAAAGCTGAAATCAGAGTCAAGGCACCCTGAAACTTACCCAGGAAGCTGTAAATGCTCACATGAAAATCGCAGCTCCAATTTGGGAAGACGTGACACGTTGGTGATGTGTGCAGTGCAGATCAGGGAGGAACAGAAGAACGCAAAGGACCCCAGGACCTGGGCCTCTGGGGGGTGACGTGGCAGAAATAGCCCCGGACGTGGATCCCCAGCTTTTGTCTCTTTGTGGATGAGTGTCCGTGAGGGAAGTATTGCCACACCATTAAACCCCAGATAGCAATGCAAATAAAAGTAATTATCTGGCCTATATCCATTTACATTTTCTGCAATTGCCCTGGAAAAGCCAAAATTAAGTATTCTCATTTATGTAGCTTTGGAAAAAGTGATCGGCTTTGAATAAACCATCAATATTTAACCTCCCCAAAGAGGAGGTGGTCTATAGCAGGTACAGGGAGCAAGGACAGAATACGGGCTTTGGAGGCAGAGCTGGGCTCCAGTTCTAAGCTCCGGAGAAGCTTGTCCGAGTGCTTTTGGGGAAAGTTGGCAAATCACTGAGTCTCCGTTTTCACATCCATAAAATGGAAATGTGACTTTGTTTCTAGCAGCCGAGTAAATTGAGCTAGTTCAAAATCTCTCTAGTTCAAAACACACACAAAGGATACAATATACCAGCAGAAACAAAACCAAAATCCACAGCTGGGCCAGAGAGAAAGAAAGTATTGAGATTCCAGAGATGAGGAAGTTTAAAACCAGAGTCAAGAGGGGTGCCTGGGGGGCTCAGTCAGTTAAGCATCCAACTCTTGGTTTCAGCTCAGGTCGTGATCTCAAGGTTCATGCGGGTTTGAGCCCTGCATCAAGCTCTGTGCTGACAGTATGGAGTCTGCTTGGGATTCTCCCTCTTCCCCTCTTTCTGCCCCTACCCTGCTCAGGCATGCTCTCTCTTTCTCTCAAAATAAATACATAAACTTAAAAAAATTGTTTAAAAACCAGAATCAAGAGCTCACAGAGTGCTGTTGCCAGAGAGGGACCAGCACATGCCCATGGGAATGGGGGCTTGATCTTACAGCTTGTGGAAGGGGACCCATCAAGAGTGGGGCTACCTTGGTGAGAGGTGCCTAAAATGACCCACTGTGCATATGACTCCCTGTACAAAATGGGGACCAAAAAAAACTGTACATAATGGGGACCACAATGGATACAAAATTATGTGTGTAATAATATATATATATATATGATGAATGTTATATAATATATAATAATAATTATATATATGTGTATATAAATTATATATATATATATATATATACATACACACACACACACACATACATATATATAAGTTTCATACATATAAATAAATAAAGATCTACTAATCCGATCCTGGGATAATTTAAAAAGTCACAGTAAAGAGTAATATTCTATGTTATTAAGGGCACAAGCATCGAATGTACAGAAAATAAACATGCCACCTTCAGAAACTCTAGGGACTGTGAATCAGTTCAGGGATGGAACTCAACTATATATGTAATATTTGAATTTTCCGATGGAAAAATAAAGTAAAGAAAGAATTTATAAAGGAAGGGAAGAAGAGAGGAACAGGGAAAAAAGGAAAGATCTAAAAGGAAATATGGTATAAGGCTAACATTTAAAAAATCTGTGGGGCACCTGGGTGGCTCAGTGGGTTAAGTGCCTGACTTTGGCTCAGGTTATAAGCTCGTGGTTTGTGGGTCCCCGCATTAGGCTCTGCACTGACAATGCAAAACCTGCGTGGGATCCTGTCTCTCCCTCTCTCTCTGCCACTGCCCCGCTCTCACACACACTCTCTCCCTCTGTCTCAAAAAAAAAAAAAAAAAAAAAAAAAAAAAGCATTAAAAAATATAAAAATAAAAAATCTGGGTGGTGTAAGCAAGGATTTTTTCCTATTTCTGTAAGTTAAAAGTATTTCATATTAAAGGATATGAAATAAATAAATGGAGGTGAATATACCCATTTTTGATAATTATTGTGATTATTATGTATTTTATGTATAATATATAGCATATCATGTGATATATATCCTACCAAGTATTATGTATATACATATATACTTATATGCTTAGGAGATACATAAATGTGTCCTCTGTGCCAAGTTGAAGACATAATCAGTGCGTAATAAGCAAGGCTTTCCATTTCATAGTTCGTACAGGAAAACCATGTGTCCTGTGTGTGTTTTCTCTTCTCTCTATGGCTACGGCACTCACAAGACTTCAGGCTCCACATGCGTGGGTTTCCATACATCGAATGATTCTCCTGGACACCAGCTCAGTTCTGACACAGTCTTCCTGCAGCTAGGGTCACACCCTGCAGGTTAAGGGCTCAGTCCCACAAGACTGCCCCCATCCACTTCAGACACCAGTTAGTACCAGGTTGTCCTCGTCCTTCTGATCCATCGGCTATAAATCGGGATTCGCGTGACCCCCTGCTTGGGTTCTATAGTTTCTCAGGATGGCTCATAGAGCTCAGGGAACCACTTACTTATGTTTACTGATGTATGACAAAGGATGCAATAAAGGACACAGATGGGGGGGTCAGATGGAGGGATATGAAGGGCAAAGTCTGGAAAGGTCTGCAGTTGGGGCGCACCACCTTCCTAGCACATAGATGCGTTCACCAGCCCAGAAAGTCCCCAAACTCCACACTTTTGAGATTTTTATGGAGGCTCCCTCACGCAGACATGATTGGTTCCTGACTCCATTTCCAACCCCTCTCTCCTTGCTGAAGGATGGGGAGTGGGAGAGAAGATGGCAAACTTCTAATCATGGCTTGGTCTTTCTGGTGACAAGCCCCCATTCAGGATCCATCCAAGAGTCACCTCATCAGAACAGAAAACACTACTGTCACCCAGGACAATCCAAGTGACTTAGGAGCTCTGTGCCAGGAACTAGGGCAGAGACCAGGACAAATACAGTAAAACCTTGGATTGTGAGTAACTTGTTCTGCGAGTGTTCCCCAAGACCAACAAACGTTTCCGATACATTTTAACTTGATAAACAAGCAATGTCTTGCAATATGAGTCCTACATGATGCTGAACGTCACATGATCACAACTGAGCCAATGGTTCTTGAAATTCACTTGGATCTATGAGCGCTTTGGATGACGAGCACATTCCTGGAACAAATTATGCTCGCACACCAAGGTCTTACCATACCTAAATATTCTTTCACACAGTTTTTTTTCATTGTGTTTAATATATTTTACCCAAATTTGTCTCTCCTTTTCAAGGATTGGAGCTAATGAAACTTAGCAAGAAAGTCCTTAAGAAGACACCACAGTGGACCGGACAGCATGTGCTCCTGGGGAAGTCCTTCAGGGTGGGGAGGGCAGGACAGTACCTCAGGGAGTGGTCGTGGGGCTGGAATGTCTGGGGCAGAGACTCAGCTCTCCTGCCTCTTATCCGATGACCTTGGCTCTTCACCTCCCCGTGTTTCTGTTTCTCCTGGGTGAAATACATATATGATGGCATCTACCTCAAAGATTACAGGAAACATTAAATTAGATAATCTATGAAATGCACTTAGAATACTGCCTGGCACACAGTGAGTACCATGTATTATTGGTGACTTTGAAACTCAAACAAGTCCTAAAGTGAACTTATTTCCACGAATTTACAGGAAAGTAGACAGCTTGTGTTTGGAGCTTAATTAACGGTTACTGGTACACCAGACAGTGCCTGAGGGAAAAGGGACACGTTGCTGTAAAGGTCCTGTCCTTCCTTCACAGTCTTGATGCTCTGACTTGGTCCTCATGCTGGAGACGCAACGGCGAGACATCACCCCATGGCTACGGTGCAAATTTAACTTCTCTTTCAGTCCATCTCACATCACAGTGGGAAATGACCGGCTACACTCTGCTCTGAGCTTTCACATGGGAAAATAATCCCTTTCTCTGAGTCTGGTAGGACAAAGCAGCGATGCACTCAGCACGCTGTAGAGGGCTGTGCCTGGTGGATTCTAGCATCTTGGTCAACGGTGCTGTATCTGGGGCTCTGCCTCTTCTGTTTCCCTGGATGGGTCTTTACCTCACCTCTCAGATAAGTGCAATGCAACAAAATGAAAGAGAGGGGAAGAAGATTGTAGAGAAGCAGGACAGGGGCCGGTGGTGCTCTTGAGAATACCCTGCACAGCTGAGGAGGACAGGTGGGTGGGAAGCGCTCCTGGCCAGCTCCCCAAGGAATGCTCTGGCAATGACCTTGACCTGTCACTACAGAGCCTTCTGAGTAGACAGTTCCTCCCGGGCTTGTTCTGTGTCTGTGGTTGATGGGGTGTGCGAGTGAGAGGCAGCCATGGTGGCTGCTTCCACTTTCCTCCTCAAGTCTCCTTTCCGAATGTCATTGAAAAAGGCCCAAAACCATTGCTCGGAAAGTGCACGAATTCTTTGCCTGCAGAAGGGGCCTGCGTGTCATGGTTGAGTGCAAGATCTAGGAGTGTATACAGTTGATTAGAGCAGCATGGGGGCGCCTGGGTGGCTGTCAGGGAAACATCAGACTCTTGATTTCGGCTCAGGTCATGATCTTGTGGTTCATGAGTTCGAGCCCCGCACTGGGCTTTGTGCTGACAGTGGGGAGTGTGTTTGGGATTCTCTCTCTCCGTCTCTCTCTCTGCCCCTTCCACGCTCGTGCTCTTTCTCTCTCTCAAAATAAATAAACTTAAAAAAATTGAAAAAGAAAGCAGCTCTGAAGACCCCTGAGGGGCTCTCTTCCTCCCCGGGGAAATGGAAGAGGGCTCAGGTCACTTCATTACAGAAGGGATCTCAGCCACTGGTTCCTTTGAAATCACCCAGAAGCGGCCCATAGTTCATGCAGGTGCAGCAGACCTTGCCTGCATCGAAGGCGGGAGGCCTGACTTTTAACAACCACACTGACTCACTCCTAACGTTCTTTGAAAGTCCTTCCTGAATTTTCCAGATTGGCTATCTCCTAAATTAACCCCCTAAGGACTAGCCCCCTCATTCCCCTCTTGCTGAAGGCATCCCGTCTCTTTATGTCCATTTATAACAATGTAAAACGCGTCTGAGAGTGAGGCTAACAGTATGAAATGTATCAAAGTCATGTCCAAGGACCGCAGGGCACATTAATTTGCTTTCGTGGGTTTTAACGTGGCAGTTCCCATCAACAGTAATGGGATTAGGAGGTTAAATGCAATGCAACGAACGAAGAAACAGCCATCAAAGCAGGCACAAACAATTCATGTAAGAAAAAAGTTTTCATAAGAATACACATTAAATGGATACATTAGACTAGAATTGCCATGGAGGAAGTCTTGTTATTGGCGAACGGGTTCATAAAATCTAAATGCATGCCGGGCTATTACCGGTCACCTCTGCCCTGTGATTGTGGAAATGTGAGATTTTCCTGGTGATTCTTGCTAAGGGGAAACTCTTTCTGCCCCAAGGGTGGTTCATGAACAATAACATCTGTTATTCCCACATTACCAGAATGAAACCTTTGTTTTCAGGAGATGAGACCCTAAGCAGGATGATACGGCAAGTAGGTACAGTTTGTGTGTAAGCTCAATTATTTCCAGACGAATCAGCCGCTGACAAAAATTACTTTGGCAATGTGTCAATAAGGATTATTTGTGCCGTTAGGAGCGAAATGAGAAGATAACTTCTAAAAATATACTTTCCCTGAGTGCCTACCTTATAGTATTTTTCAAAAAATAATTGGAACTGCAAAATTAGAGTCCAGAAAAATTGAAATGTCTTTCTCTTGCTCTCTCTCTCTCTCTCTCACGTGTTCTTTCACTTTGCTGGGGCTGCTGTAATAAAACACCACAGGCTAGTTGGCTTAAATAACCTGAATTTATTTTCTCACAGTTCGGAAAGCCAGAAGTCCAAGATCAAGGTGACAGCAGATTTTGTTTCTCCTGAGGCCTGTCTCCTTGGCTTGCAAATGGCTGCCTTTTTGCCATGTCCTCACGTGGTCTCTTCCTGTGTGTGTGCACATCCTTGGTGTCCCTTTGTGTGTCCAAACCTCTGTTTATGAGGACACCAGTCAGACTGGTTTAGGGTTGCCTAACGGCCTCATTTCAAATAATCACCTCTTTCAAGGCCTGATCTCCATACACAGACACATTTTGAGGTACTAGGGGTTAGGACTTTGATTATTAATTTTGGGGGGCACACAATTCAGTCTACCATTAGTCTATCTATCTATTATCTATATCTATCATCTATCAATCTATCTATCATCTATCTATTATCTATACCTATCATCTATCAATCAATTAATCAATCTATCTATCTGTTATCTGTCTCTATCATCAATCAATCAATCAATCAATTATCTATATCTATCATCTATCAATCTATCTATCATCTATCTATCTATTATCTATACCTATCATCTATCAATCTATCAATCAATTAATCTATCTATCTGTTATCTATCTCTATCATCTATCAATCTATCAATTAATCTATCTGTTATCTATCTCTATCATCTATCAATCTATCAATCAATCTATTATCTATCTATCTATCTATCATCTATGTATTTATGTATCTATCTCTATGTATCTATGTATCTATGCATCTATGTATCTACCTATCTATCCATCAATCATCTCTCTATCATCATCTCTCCCTATTATCTATCATCATCCTCTAACCATCTACCTAGTTTTTAAAACTCTCACTTGGAAAAGCGGAGTGCTAAAAATAATTGAAAATTCTTTGAAAAGTAAAATGAATATACATATAAACAAATACATATAAACAGCATATATATATACATTTTGAGGTAAAGTTTCTTTGACCACTTTCGTGGTGATCCTTCCTCCTTCCAGAAGTGGCCATTTCCTGTCTGTAGTACAGAATTGTCACTTCTTCCCTCATGAGACTATTGGGAGTATGAAATAATGTAATGACCATGAGAACACCTAGTCCTAGACAGACAGCCATTGATGCTTGCTAGTTCCTTTACTTTCGTGTGTACTGTCCATTTAGATTAAAACAAAAAGAAAAATCCCCCTATTTTCAAATATAAGTCTCTTTTTCCAGGATGTGGGCACTTTATTTATTTTATTTTATTTTATTTTATTTTATTTTATTTTATTTTATTTATTTTATTTTATTATTTTATTATTTTATTTTATTTTAATTTCATTTTTTAATTATTTTATTTTATTTTATTTATTTCCTTCTTTCTACCTTTATTTAAGTTCTTATTTGAATTCTAGTTAGCTAATGTATAGTGTTATATTAGTTGCAGGTGTACAATATGGTGATTCAATACTTGCAGACAACACCCAGAGCTCATAACGACAAATGCACTCTGTATCTCCATGACCTACTTCCTTCATCCCCACCCACCTCCCCTCTGGTAACCATCAGTGTGCTCTCTATTGTTTAGAGTCTGTTTCTTGGTTTGAATCTCTTTTTTTCCCCTTTGCTTGTTTGTTTTGTTTCTTAAATTCCACATATGAGTGAAATCATGTAGTATTTGTCTTCCTTTGACTGACTTATTTTGCTTAGCATAATACACTCTAGCTCTATGCACAAACTTGCAAATGGCGAGAT